>NC_084975.1:14081954-14381954 GCF_963691925.1 Scomber scombrus | reverse complement strand
AGCTCCTACAGTCAAACAGTCAGTTGTTGAATGACTTCATTTATATATTTATTTATTCAGTTTATTTCTCAAGGACTGTCAATATTAATAAACACCACTGTAAATGTCCCAAATTAGCCAGGAGTGTAGTTTTCATCCACAGTCACCAGGTGAGAAGTTGGCTGCCTAAAATCAAGAAACAGTTTAAAACAATAAACGTAATGTCAGTTACAATAAAAGCAGAACTCAGACATGTGCAGCAGTACAAGCAGAGCAAGTTATGGTTCAGCAAAGCAAGAACAAGATAACAGAACAGCTTGAATTACAGAAGAGCTTTGCCATAACGTAGTAGAAGACAGACATAAGCAGTGACATAAGGAAAGGCAGAGATGAGCAATAAAACAACAGTAGCACTAAGGTAATAAACATATTCAGTGTCTTGTGTAGGTGTGATGGAAACAGCTTTGCATTTGGTCATTTTCCACATGGCAGTACAAAAAATGCCACGATCAGTTTGTTTGGCTGCAGTTCCTCCTCACTACGAGGTGAAACGCCTCGGTGGTTCCGGGTGCACTCTGGCCTCTGAGCCTGCAGAACGAGCGTGGAGAGATCGACTGGCCCCTTAGGAATGAGTCTGCCCCACCCACATCCTCTCACTCTCACTATCTTTACTTTTTCTTTCTTTAGTTCGTCCAACAACTGGTACATTCTCATGTTAAAGTCTCCCCTGCAATACCTTCTGCTGTGAAGGATAAAAGTAAAAGGCAGCTGAAATATGTCTCTACCTTGACTTACAACCTGGTTGTACACAGCGACACTCACCGACTCACTATCTGCAGGAGTGCATACAGTCAACATGCCTTTTTACTGAAAAAGCTGCTATAACTGGATAAGGCCTGTGCCAATGCAAATGTAAGCAGCAGCAGCAGCAAACTGGCTGTGAAAGTCAAAATCCAGAAGTGCACAGCAGCAATTGTTCACACCTCCTGTTGTTGTGAAGCAAAGCAGCAAAGTTCTTAGCAACAATTCAATAACTCATGTAGTTTGACAGGAGCACTGAGTATTTTATCAAGGGGCGTGCCATGCCAGAGCTTACTGAGGTCCAGAGAGAGAGTATCTAAAGCAAAGAGCCTGCAGGAACCTCCCTGAGACAAAACCCCTGTGAGCACAATGTAACCTCGGCTACAATGCCTCTGTTTGCCTAAGCTAACATTAAATCTTTGAATTCCTCACACACCTTACATGGCAAACACTCAAAGCCAAATGACCTTTTTAATTTCTTGTAATGTCATTTGGGTGATCCAGAGCCATTAGTGCCCTTAACCTCTTGGATTTTGTGCTGTCTCACAGTTTTCATTATCAGGAAGGTTCATTTTGGAGATAAATGATATTTTTGTGTGTTACATAGTATGTTTCAGACCTGTAGTACTGCACATAATAAGATAAAGATAAAGGATACATTATTACGGTTTTATTGAAATGAAAATGTTCCCATTGATGTATACCTTCTGTAAAAGTGAAATGACAACAGGATACGTTTAATGAGGAAATGTATGACTCAATTAGATTACTGGTCTACTTTATCAGCAGGTTGAAGCATGCAGTTACTCTTTCACGCATTCATTTTTTCTTTAACTGATGAGTCATTCTTCAGTTGTCTTTGTTTTAGAAAGACAACTGTACTGCATTATATGCTGTACGTTTTTTCTGTGTTGTTGTCTCAGTCCGTTCAACACAAGCAAGGAGCTATAATTAGCTTGCCTGAGTGCAGCCTGGTAGATTTATCATTAGTTCATGTTTAACTTGGTTATCGGAGCAAACTGGATAAGCTGTGAGTGTCAGGCGTCGTCAAAGCCCCCCAGTTTGAACTGCGGGCCTGGCTCTTTGCGGACTTGCAGTTACTTATTTATGAGCTTGTTGGACATTTCCAGACAGCCTTCCTGTTAACTATTTTGCACTTGATAATGCTTCCTGTTGGGCTCTATTGTGTCTCATCTAGATCTGACTTTGATACAGAGTTCGAGAAATACAAAGCCTGTGAATAGACACTGATAAAGTAACATAAATAGGAAATTGCTCGGCTCCCTTCAGCTGCCAGCTTTTATATGAATTGGAGGAATTGTGCATTGCATTATATTTCTCCTCAGCGGATGGGATGAATGGATATGCTTGTTCACTTTGGCCTTTGGTGTAAATGGGATAAAGGGAGTCGGATGATATGGTGTCTTTTGCATAGAAATTCATAGCGGGTATCATACAATGTATTTTAGCAGGTTTAAAGCACAATTTTCCCTTGTATAAAGCATTAGGCAACTGTAAAGCTGTGAGGAAACAATGTGTGTCCTAAACAACACATCAGACTTCCTGAAACACTGTGACCCTTGCCCTTGCATAGAGAACTGGTTTTACATACAGGCATTAAACCAGATTATCTCAAATATGTGGACATGGTTTGGTTAGTTTGAGTCTTGTCCTGTTGACTGAACCAGTTTCCTGAAGGAGGATTAGAGTTACTCCAGGACTAAATGAAGTCTTAAATAAAATTTACAAGGCAGGTGTAACTTCAGATTAAGGAATTATTTGGCCTGTTGAAAATAAGAGCAATGAACCACACTTCCTTAACAAATACATGCTGACAGGATCATCCAATTCAGTCATTTTGATAAGAACAGCGTCTTGCATTTTTTAAATTGCAGTGAAGACAACGTCACTGCTGAGGCTCATACTTGTGTTTTAATCACAAGCAGAAAAGCCTATATGCCTTCCCTCTGAGCTGCTGGTCACTTTAATGTTTTAGGTATTCTGTTCACAAACGAATCCCTTTTTCTGCCTTTAATTATTTTTCCTGCTTTTACTCCAATTCCACCAAATAATGGGTTCCGTGCAATGATGACTAACATTGGTGGTTGAAATAGAAGTAGTTCAGCACTCCATATTCAAGAAAGAAAAGACACTTCTAAAATCAGGATTAAATATTTTCGATTAAGACCAACTCCTGGTTTAATTTACACCCTCTCTGGAAAACCTCCATCTAAGCGGGGAGGACAAATTTTATGTCTGCAGACATCTGTTATATGATGAGACAGACCATGTTACATTCAGTTTTTAACATTATCTTTCATCAATGTGGTAAATTAGCCTATATAGGTGAATGCTGAACGAGTGAATGTTTTTTTGCGATATTAATGTATTCCTGCCAGTTCTAGTGACTCAGTTTTGCCACTGTTTATATCATCAGAATCATCGCCTTAACTTCAGTCAAATGTGTAGAATGTCAAACGTCTAACAGGTTAATTTCAATGAACCTAAACTTGTCAATGAAACATCTCTACTTTGTAAAAATGGACAGTAAGTGACAAAGAAAAATTATAAGAATGTTAAAAGCAAGGCAATTGTTAGGAGAACGACGGCCATCGTTTTCCCTCTAATCAACCCTGCACATAAACAACACAGTTTCCTCTGATGGCATCTGCCTTCTGCAGCCAATGCATGCTTCAGTAACCTTCAGTTGACTTGAAGCTCAGTCTTCAGTTACCTTTTTATAATGTCCACTCTGAAAACGTTATTTTACATACGCTATGTTGAAGTCTAGTTCTGTCTCTTTTCCATTCATCCATTGTCCCGCTGCACTACTTGAAAGCCAAAGAAACCCGGATGTCATTTCATTCCGGTTTATCTGTCTCGGAACAAACCACAAGGCTGAGCAGATCTTCCCCCTGCTGGGCTGGAAAGCAGAGATCAAAGCGCCGTTAAATTAGATGAGCTCGGTCCAGAACTGCTCAGAGCATCGGTCCAGATAACTGGGAGGGCTCTAAGGAGATGGATATGATGAACAGAGTAGTCACTCTTTCTTGTGTCTCCAGCCCTGCTTTTCATCTCTCAGGCGGCCAGTCATCTGAAGCGTGGTTTTGAACCGTGTATTCAAATGACTGGTTTGAGACTGCTTTGTGTGTTTGAATCTGTCTGTTATATCATGATAGTTAGACTATGGTTTGTGCAGAGTAAATCTTCACTTTTAAAGCAAGTGATTAGTAGAAGCTTTGCATCAGTTGCACTGAATGTGCGCAGTGGTTGAAATAAGCTACAGCAATAATATACATAAGATATATGTTGATTATTATTATTTTTTGCTCTCTTCTGCAGGCTTGTGGATGACAGGTGTGTGGTCCAGCCTGATGCTGGAGACCTGGCCAACCCTCCAAAAAAGTTCAGAGGTGTGTGGGATTATACGAGTCACACTGGCTCGAGGTTACACACACACACAGAAACGCACATGCATAAACATGAAAAAAAAGAGAGACTCAAGGTTGACCAGATCATTTGCAGCCAGTGTTATTCAACACAACACTGTGGTTTTAGAGAAGCTCTGATGTGTATAACTGACTCTACAGGTTCCTGTCTGGTAAAAACCATTAACCTAAAAAATGCCACTACACCACATTAAATAACTTCCCCCCCCCCCCCCCCCCCAGACTGCCTCTTCAAGGTTTGTCCCATGAACAGATACTCTGCCCAGAAGCAGTTCTGGAAGGCAAAACAGGGAAAACAAGGAAACAACAACACACAGGGAGACTTGTTCAAGAAGCTACAGGTAAAACCTTTTAATCTCGGCGAATGATCTTAATCCAGTTTTCACTTGCATCCTGAAGCTTTAACAAATCTTTGTTTTATTACTCAGCATGCAGCAGAACTGGAGCAGAAGCAGAACGAGTCAGAGAACAAGAAGCTCCTTGGGGAATTTGTCAAATATAGTAATGTCATCCAGGTACAACCCATCTCTTCAGTAAACACTTGTGACATTGTGTTGTCTTAAGTCCAGAACCTTGTTTTTGTTTGCCTGTTTACCAAGATTGTGTTACTGCCATCAAATGTAACCCTTGTTTGTTAACTGATATCAAGAAGTGTGTTTTGTAGTACACTTTTCTTCAAATTGAGTCCAGTAGAATAAAACTGTAGATGAGTTCATTTGAATCCAAAAGGAAGCATTAAAGGACAAGCTCACACATTTTCAAGTGTGTTTTAAAACAATATTCATGTGTCCAAATTAACATTAAAATGGTGTTTGCTTGTTGTAGTCATTCCTCTTGTTTATACTGGCTGCTTAAAGGTCCTTTGCCAATACACTTACAATGTAAGTGATGGGTAAAAAAAATCCATAGTTCTTGTTTTGTGCAAAACTGCTTTCAAAATGTTTATTTGAGTTGTAAATGAGGATTCAGCAGTCTAAGTTAGTACAATCAAGTTACAGCCTTTTTAGCACAAAATGTACTGTTTTTGTTTTGTCTGGAGTCATTTAGACGGCCTCAGATAACTTTTTGAATCCAGTTTTGCACAAAGCAAAGACTGTATTTTGTCCTCCATCACTTACATTGAAAGTGGATTAGGAAGGGATCTTTAAATATATATATAATAAGTATAACCAGGAGGAATGATTACAGTGAGAAAACATATTTCAGTGTTCATACAGGAACCTGACTGTGGTTTTTTTACACCAAATTGTGAACCTTTAACCACCATCTGCTTTAATTGCTTATTCCCCCAAAATTGGATCTGCAATCTAATCAGTGTTATTAGATCTGTGTTATCTAAACACCCTGATTCTTCTGTCTCAGCTCCTGCACATTAAGAGTAACAAATACCTGACGGTTAACAAGCGTCTCCCTGCTTTGCTGGAAAAAAATGCCATGCGGGTTTCTCTGGACGCAGCCGGGAATGAGGGCTCCTGGTTCTACATTCAGCCCTTCTGGAAGCTCCGCAGCGAAGGAGATAATGTAGGCTTCCTTCTGCTTGGCATCATCATTTTTTTTCTATAGACACAAATACTTCAGAGCAACTTGACACTGGTGTTCCTCTCTGTTACAAGTACAACAGATGTCTTTTGGTGTGAGAGCCAACTTTTTCATCCTGTAGACTGTCAGTTCATTGTTTGTCCTGTTCCAGTAACATTTCTGATTTTGTCCTTCCCCTTTGGCTTCAGCATCCTATGGTTAAAGGTATTGCTCTTGATTGTGCATGATATTTGTGCATTATAAGGTCAGACACAGATTATCATGTAAAAGCATGGTTGCACCGGCCTTCCTATTTCTATCTACTGTATGTCACTGATACTGCATCTTTGTATTTGAATTGTATTTTAGTGCAGCACTGGAGTAAGTGTGGTACCATTTTTAAAGCCACAGTGTGCTTGTGTGTGGCTGCTTAACATTTAAATATTTAGTCTACTATAATTTATATTAAAACAGGTTAGAGAGCATGAATTGTGCAAATGATGATACAGTAACAGGTAGTGTACTTTTCAGTCACCATCTCTCTGTATGCTGCATTCACGTCCACTCACCATGGTACACATAACCTGTTTGCCGTGAACAGTTCTACCACCATCTCATGTGAAGCTCAGCCTGTTGCTGTTGCACATAGCACCCTCTTTAAAAAAATAAATAAATAGGGGATGTTTGCAGATTTTAGACAAACCCCTCGCATGGATACACTCTTACTCTCTGTTTTATCATTTGAACACTACTGGAAGCTTACCAACCTGCATCTCCTGCTGGCATATGACTGTCTCTTATTTGGTTCAAGGTGGTCGTTGGAGACAAGGTGGTACTGATGCCAGTGAACGCAGGGCAGCCTCTTCATGCCAGTAACATCGAGCTACTCGACAATCTCGGCTGCAAAGAGGTGGGACTAGTTCATTCATTATATATATATATATATATATTTTTTTTTTTTCTTTTTTCTTTTCAGATGAAAGCCTACCAACTATAACTCTGAAAAACATCTAGTTTGTAGTTTATCTGATGTTTAAAAAAAAAAAGAAGAAGAAATTACATACTGACTTTGATCCACAGATGAGCATGTAATCATTTTAATTTTGGTTTAAAATCACCAAAAAAGTGGTTTTAAAAGGATTTCTGCAGACATCACGTGGTTCTCATGTTATAAATATTCTGATTTCATGTGGTATTCTCTCTGGTTCACGCTGCAGGTTAATGCTGTTAACTGTAACACCAGCTGGAAGGTCACCTTGTTCATGAAGTTTAGCGACTACAGGGAAGATGTGCTGAAGGGAGTATGTTGCTTTATTGCCTTCAGTTTGATCTATTTAGAGCATTTTTTAAGCAGAAATGCATGCAATCATCTAGCAGTGATCTAATGTTTGTACATGTCCTCTGTCAGGGAGACGTGGTGAGGCTGTTTCATGCTGAGCAGGAGAAGTTTCTGACCAGTGACGAGTACAAGAAGCAGCAGCATGTCTTCCTCAGAACCACGCTGCGACAGTCTGCCACCTCCGCCACCAGCTCCAAGGCTCTCTGGGAGATTGAGGTAAAGCACAAACAGGAATTGATGTCAATTTTTTAATTTTAAGAATATAATTGAATTTAGTTAGTTAAAGACGTATTGCTTTGTTGCTTTAGTAACCGATAGGCTTTTATCAACAAAATAAAGATCACATAGAAATTAGCAGTTTTCTCATAAAAAAAGGATTTCTCTTTTACAGTACATTCTGTAATATCCGACTGCATGCCACTTTGACCTTTTAGTTGTTCGTAATCCTCTGTCTATTGTACTGTATGTTCCTCTTTATCTGCTTGCACAAAATTCAAGTTCCTGTTGTCACTCTGCTTTTTCTGCCAGAACGTACTTATGGTACCATATCAGTTGTTGACATGTTGTTGCACCAGAATGACAAACACCAATTCCTGTTGTGCTTGGCATATAGGATGACTCAGATTCTGACTAATTCTTACACCAAAACATGCTAAACCGATGTTGGTTTATCAAGTATTTGAAAATGAAGCCATGCATCCCTGTTACATTTTGTTTATGATCATTTGACAGAAATCAGCTATTTCTGTCTGCTTAACAAATCCAGAAAAACAAACGTGTGTGTGGTGTTGAAATACCCATCCAGACATAAACTAAAAACTTTGAACAGTGTTACATGGCTTTCTGCACTAATTTCAAAGTAAAATCAAAATCTCATACTGTACTTGAACGAGGCAGAAAAACATGATAAAGGTTTTTTTTTAAACTCTCATTTGCTATTTTGTGCCTACATGGCAGGTTGTGCACTATGACCCCTGCAGAGGTGGAGCCGGTCAGTGGAACAGTCTCTTCCGCTTTAAACACCTGGCAACCGGGAATTACCTTGCATCTGAGGTGAGTTTCACTCTTCAGCAGTCTACTTATCTATCTACTTTTGTAAGACAGCTCTTCAGTTTCTGAACAAGCACATTTGAGTGGGGATTTTATGTGATGTGCTGTAGGTGGCAGTGTTCCCATTGATATGGCCAGTGTCACACATTGAATAGTTTGGATAAGGTGATGGGGACGATACTGACATAATTATCATCAGAGCTTTCTAGATCTGAGACCACTGACCACTCTGTCTCTCTGCAGGTCAACCCTGAATTCAAAGACAGCACAGTGGAGTCTAAGGGAGAGGTGAGTCATTCAAACAACCACATTGAGCTGCAAAGTCACATATGGATGACCTCAGTCTGGGGCATCAGATTGCACTTGACTGAAAGAAGGAATGAGTTGTGAACAGGAGAGACAATTATATGAGTGTTTAGTAGAAAGAACGGTTATCTCAGCAGTTATACACATTGGCTATCCAAGTTTAGGTCCTTCTCTGTCTTCTTATCTTTTGGTTATGCAATACCACCACTTTTTCTCTTACACACACACACACACACACACACACACACACACACACACACACACACACACACACACACACACACACACACACACACGCACACACACGTGCAAACACACACTGTGTCTAACTGCATCTATATCTACATATTTTTCTTCAGCTCATAGCTACCTTGCACATTTGTATTCTAGCGATGCAAGCACACATGCACACAAACTCTCTCACCCTCACACACTTTCTCATGCACATGCTGAATTTCAGACACACAGGGGGCTCCTTACATAACGTCTGGGTGTGGGGGTGCCCTGCGAGAGGGGATGGAGGGGAGGCAGACGTGCTGTCTGCTTTGCTCCACTCGCCTGTGCTAAGCTGGTGGGGTGAGTCACCAGCGGAGGGGGGGGGGGGGGGGGGGGGGCATGGGGTGGAAGAGAGGGGAGTGGGAGGATGGAGAAGCTGAGGTGTGGAGGCAGCTCTGGGGAGCTTCCCATTGACATGCAGAGAACAGTGGGAGAAATTAACCCTCGCCATTATCTGCTGCATCTGCACAGTGCAGACTGTACCAGCCCACTTACTGCAGTGTATAATACACCACACATAGAAGTCATGGCTCCCTCATTAGTGTGAGACACTGTGACAGCATAGTTTGGTTCACATCCGTCCCTCCATAATTATAGATTGTAGCAGCAGTTAGGCACATTAATAAATATTTACTGCCATGACGTGGCAACCTGACACACAACATATCAATAATAACAATGTTGCATACTGACTCATCAATGCTTACCATAAAAAATGCCTCATCTATTGAAATTAAGCTGAGTTTCAGAATATGGCAAAATTCTATTGTTCAGTTTGTGGAATGTTAATCGTGTAAGTGAAGTTCAAGTTGTGGCCTTGGAAGGTAAGTGAGCGAGAGTAGCTACATATGAAGAGGAGAGAACTGCTGTTAGTGCCTCGGTCAGTAAGTCAGTAAGCGGGCAGTTAATTGATTAAAAGCTGTAACTGTTAATCCATCCTTCGTAATCATCTAGTAATATATCAAATATTTGCTGGTTGCAACTTTAAAAATGTGAGAATTTGCTTGTTTACCAATATATGATACTAATAATTAGGTTGCTTTTTATTTTCTTGATCGCTTTTTAGCAAAGAGTGAAAAATAAGCTTTTAGACTCTGTTTTTTACTAATTTCTACTTCCTTTCTGTATGCATTTTTGTGTGTGTGTGTATCCTGGTGCGCGTGTGTGTCTGGCTGCTGCAGAATGAGACTGATACTGTATTCTCCAAGAGGAAGCATCAAGCAGCAGAGAAAATTGCTTTCACTCTTGTGTCTGTTCCCCATGGGAATGACATTGCCTCGCTGTTTGAGCTGGATGCCACCACTCTGCAACGGGCTGACTGTCTGGTGCCCAGGTCAGTCACTCACATGGGGGCAACACGATTAATAACAAGTTACATCTGCTGTAGTTGTATTCACAGGGGGCATTTTTCACTAGAGCCCACAGCACAGTACAGCAGTTGTTGTCATAACATCTGCCACTGGGGTGAGATAAAGTAACTTGACTACAAAACCACCTGCTTTTCTAAATTTCTGTCAAATAAGTGTTTTGCTGTTTGTAATGGAGCAATCTACACTGAAAGACATTGACATGTGTTACTTGATAACTTTCCAGTGAGACAAAACTGAGATAGAAGCTAATAGAAATTTCAAATTTAGACAAATACTTACACATAACTTAACATATTTTATCACAACACTAATCTACCCAATAGCACCTTTGTGAGGCTGCACTTGGAGTAAAGATGCTTTGAGCTAAATGCTAAATTTACCATGCAAGGGGATCACCTAAGTCATTGGAGTACCCATGGATGTACCCAATTTCATAGGTGACCAGATATTTCACTGAAAACCAGAAAAGAGAACCTCATGGTGGCTCCAAATGAAAATTCAAAGGACCACCGAAGTCCTCGGCGGATTCATCCTCTGAGGACCATGAATGTCTGTGCATGTTTTCATGGAAATCCATCCAGTAGATGCTGAGTTATTTCAGTGAGAGTCATATCTAGCATGGCGAAATTTAAAACTGAATATGAGGCTAATTGACTCACTAAAGTAAAAACAACAACTAACTAATCAATTAAGAATCCTATGTGGTCTAAATGACTGGCCTCATCTTTCCTCAGAAACTCTTATGTCAGGCTCAGGCACCTGTGCACCAACACATGGGTGACCAGCACCAATGTCCCCATCGATGCAGAAGAGGAGCGTCCGGTCATGCTCAAGGTATACACACCTACACATTCACGCATACACACACATATGTAAAGCAACAGATACATTACTTTGGAATATAATTTGACTGTCTCAATAGATTGGTACCTGTCCCACGAAAGAGGACAAAGAGGCTTTTGCCATTGTATCTGTTCCCCTGTCAGAGGTCAGAGACTTGGACTTTGCCAATGATGCCAGCAAGGTCCTGGAGTCCACCGTGAGGAAGCTTCAATATGGCAACATCGCTCAGAATGAGCGGAGGTACAGGCACAAGCATGATGACACATGTGACACAAGATGGTGCAAATTTTATGATTTCATATTTTATTTTTTGCTACACATATATTTCAGGTTTGTGACGAAGCTCCTGGAGGACCTGGTTTTCTTTGTGTGTGTGGTACCAAACAACGGCCAAGATGTATTGTCCGTGGTCACCTCTACACCCAACCGAGAGAGACAGAAACTCATGAGGGAACAGAACATCCTCGCCCAGGTCAGCACACTCATTCACAACACCCCGTCTGTCCTTTCTGTCCTTTCTGGGACAGAATGCAGATTGGTCTGAAGTGTGACATGAAAGTCCAGGAATGAGAGTGATGCCCAGAGTAAATCTTAATATTACCACATGACTATGAGACTATCATTAGTTAAACTGACCCTTGCAATAATCACAGACTGGCCTGGTTCTCTGTTCATCCAGATTTTTGGCATCCTGAAGGCTCCGTTCACAGATCAGGGTGACGGTCCGATGCTGAAGTTGGAGGATTTGGGAGACCAGCGCTATGCTAACTTCAAGTACATGCTGAGACTCTGCTACAGGGTGATACGACACTCCCAGCAGGACTATCGCAAAAACCAGGCATGTTTCTGCTACACTACCTTCTACACGTGTCTGAATTATATTAATGAAGAATTTTGATGTATAAATTTTGTTGGACTGTCCCGGAAAATCTATGCATGGACAACAGGTGATGTAGTGATGCACTCATCCTAAGCATACTAGTTCTCGACAGTCATTTTAATTGATTAATGGATCAATAGAAAAATAGTTCAATAATGAAAGTGAGTGAAGAAAAAGCACATTTTCACTAATTTAAAACAGAAAGCTTAATTAAAAAGCAATACAATGCAGCATTTACGCTCATTAGTGTTCCTGCTACAGTGTTTAGGTCAAATCAGGTACGACTGTGGCTGATGCTAACTTATATTAGCCAACGTTAGCAAGATTTTGTGTATCTGCTATAGGTCATTTTCCTGACTTCAGGACTTTACTCTTGTGCTGTTTGCCTACATTTTAGTGCGCCTCACACAAACCTTTGATTATGACATGAAGTTGACACACATTTCCGCTTCTGTTACAAGATCCATTTGTTGCTTTAATGTCATGCTTTTGTTCTAATGTCACTCACTGTCAGTCTAGCCTGCTAATAGTGACATCAATAAAAGCAACATGTCACAGTAGCAAGAAACATAAATGTAAATAATAATGTTAATAAAACTAAATTCCAGCGCCACCACCATCAGAGCCAATGTTCTTATTACCACCTGTGCTTTTACTACTGTTGCAAGCTATGGTTGCAAGTCATCGCTGTGTGGCACTTTGACTACTGGTAGGGCACTCATAATTGCACAATAATTATAAGTTTTAAGTGTGCTTGTCATTATTTTTGACATTTTGTAAGCTTAATTATTAATTAGTTGATAAATAGTCATCAGATTAATTGATAGAATCCTAACCCCAGGTGAAAATAACCAGATGTTGTAGATTAACTCCAAAAAGCTCCTGTTGAGCTGCTCAGTGGCTAACAGGCTGTGGGAGTGACAGACAGTGTCAGGTGTAATTATGGGTAACTTCATGAATGTAAATCAGGGTTGCTGTTTTTTCCAAGGATTTTCTTGTTCAACAGGTTTTCCCTGGTTAAATAACCTAGATGCAGTGATTTGCCACAGATTCAAGCTTCTGTGTGACTTTTTCTGTCAACTTTACATCACTACCAACTACATAAGAGATGATTATGACCATGTGTTTTTTCTGCCATTTAGGAATATATAGCCAAAAAGTTCACAATCATGCAGTCTCAGATCGGTTATGAGATTCTGGCTGAGGACACAATCACAGCTCTGCTGCACAACAACCGCAAGCTCCTGGAAAAACACATCACAGCCCGAGAGATTGAGACCTTCGTCAGCCTGCTGAGGCGCAACAGAGAGCCAAGGTCAGACATGTGCTCCTCCCAAACATTAGACAGCCCAAGGGAATAATTTCATTAAAAAACAAATACATCTTGTTGTCTTGTAATTTACTCCATTATCAGTTTTTAATGAGGTGTAGCTGTTATTGTATACACCACATTTACAAACTGTAAGAGACCCACAGAAATCTGTCTTCCAACATGAAGAATTAGAACTTTTCCAAAACAACATCAACAATGAGGGACAAATCTTGCATATATCAGTAATGCACAAATCTCCATGTGTACAGCCAGTTCAGGTATTTGTTCTTGTACTGAAACTTTGTAAAACATGTTTTAAACATGGTGAATCATGTCTGGGCTATTCATCCAGGTTCCTGGATTATCTCTCTGATCTGTGTGTGTCCAACAAGACTGCCATCCCCGTCACGCAGGAGCTTATCTGTAAATTTATGCTGAACCCCACCAACGCAGATATCCTCATCCAGACCAAGTGAGTCACACCCTGTGGTATCTATACTTAAAACATCCCAGTTGATCCTGTCATATTTCACTCGTTCTTTTTTAAACATGTACATACACGCAGAGAGCTGTTTACTCCAGTGTGTGTGTTTTGAAATGTGAATTTGCAGGAGTTTTACACCAGAGTGTAATGTGTGCAGTTTTTCTAGTGATTGCTCACTGTATCCCTCCCTCTCCTTCCTCCCCCTAGACTTATTCCAAACACAGAGACCACGTTGGAGTCGTCACTGCTGCTGGAGGAGGTGGAAGAGGAGGAAGTTTGGCTCTACTGGATTGACAGCCACAAGGAGCCTCATGGCAAATCGATCCGCCACCTGGCCCAGGATGCTAAGGGCAACCATAAGATGGATGTAGACATAATCACCTACTACAGGTGTCTGTGGCATTCTTTCCTTTGTGCTAAACCTCCTCTTCCCAGTAACACAAAAATTGCTGAAACAAGCAAGCAAGAGTGAATATTTCAACTTTTTTTCTTCCCATGTCTGCAAAGAAAAATTCTTCACATTCTTTTCCTCTCTCTCTCCATATCCTCCTCCTCCTCCTCTGTAGGTACCAGCTGAACCTGTTCGCTAAAATGTGTCTGGACCGTCAGTACCTAGCTATCAATCAGATCTCCTGCCAACTGCCTGTGGATCTGATCCTACGCTGCATGTTCGACGACTGCCTGCCCTACAACCTGAGAGCCTCCTTCTGCCGCCTCATGCTACATATGCATGTGGACCGCGACCCACAGGAGGCTGTGGTTCCTGTGCGCTATGCCCGTCTCTGGACCGAGATCCCCTCTAAGATCAACATCCATGAGTGAGCGTCTATGTGTGCGATTATGTGTGTGATGGTGCGTACGGGATGATGCGAGACGCCACATGCAAATTGATTTTGTGCTTTTCTGCAGGTTTGAATATGAGTCCACTGATACCTCAAGAGAGGAGATGAAGAGGAAGTTTGCTCCCACCATGGAGTTTGTAGAAGAATACCTCAAAGATGTGGTCAGCCAGTCTTTTCCATTTGGGGATAAAGACAAGAATGAACTCACACTAGAGGTAAAATAAACCAAATATATGTAGGGATGGCAATGTCAGTTAGTCCGTTAGTCTACCACTTTGGTTCAGACTTAAATGTCTCAACCATGAAGTTTTGTGTAGACATTCATGGTGCCCAGAGGACCTGTCCTCTTGGCATTGGAGATTCCTTGATTTAGTCTCTAGTGCCACCAGCAGGTTAATATTTGGAGTGAAAAAGTCAAAAATCTTCTTATCAAATTGTTTCAAGCATTGTCATTACGAACATGTTAGCAAGTACAGCCTTACAGCCCCAGCTAATATTGCTGCAGACTCTTAGTTTTGTTCAGGTGTGACTCTAGTGCTTTCATTACTCACTAGGTTATTTTTTCTGCGTTTTTTCTAATGATGAATTGCTTGTTTAATTTTTCTCTTCCAGGTGGTGAATCTGGCTCGTAATCTGGTTTACTTTGGTTTCTACAGTTTTAGTGAGCTTCTGCGTCTCACACGCACCCTGCTGGCCATCCTGGATATTGTCCAGCACCCGCTCACTTTCATGAACAAGCTCAACAAGAGCCCAGAAGCTGGTCAGTGCTGTTATACTGTGCAAATGCATTATTCATTGCATTAGTGAGGTCAGGTTAACAGTTTTTATTCAGCACCTTAAATGCAAGTGAGTTGGCTAAAAAGTTAAAAGCCAATAAGAAAAAAAATACATCCTGCTATATCTTAGTTAAGGGAGTTTGATACTTGCTTGGTGGGATAAAGACAGTCCCATAATTTGGGGGCATAATTTGGGTAAAGTGTTTTGGACCAGATAAGTGTCAGTGGAACTCAAACATGAAGTTACAGTATTCAAAACATGTTGACATGAGGGTAAAGATTACTCTCTGCAGATCAAAGTACAATTGGATTTTTTCAATGGTTTGACACACAAAGATAAAGGTGGTTAGTAATTAACTGATGGAGATTTCCTTTAGGCAACAATGTCCTGCGTACGATCCACGGTGTCGGGGAAATGATGACTCAGATGGTGATGAGTCGAGGTGTGCCACACAGCCTCCCTGACACGTCTCCTTGCTTGCGCTACGGGAAAGGACACTTCCTACCAGACAACGAGGATGTCATGGTGATGGACACGAAACTGAGGATCATAGAGATCCTGCAAGTAAGCGTTGCCAACTGAAATGTGCATGGTGTGAGTTCTGGATGGTGCAATTTCACCTGCTTGATTTTGTTTTTCTGCCCTCTTTTTCTTCCCTCTCAGTTCATCCTGAGTGTGCGGTTGGATTACAGAATCACATATTTGTTGTCCATCTATAAGAAAGAGTTTGGGGACAAGAGCATAACTGACAACTCTGTCTCAGTGGCTGATATACCCGTATTTACACGTGAGACATCATTCTGTCTTAATGCAAATACTGGAGATTTATTTTGTTGTTTTTAGGTGTTTACCATTGCATTCTGCCATACCCAAATTACCTGTTGTTCACTTTATTTTGTCTACAGCCTCTGAACCGGACATAGATGTAATTGCAAATAAAGCAGAGAGCATGTTTGCAGGGGGGTAGGTGAAGTTGTACTTATTTACTGACTATCTGTGTTTTAATTCACTCTCAAAATATTCACACAGAAGAACTTAAAAGATATACATCTGTTTTGTTTGAATAATCTGGCTCCTTTATCTCTATGGAGATCACTGTACCTGCTTAAAACTATAGTCAGAGCATTATTGTGCATAGGTGCGTGAGGATTTAACTGACTGCTTATGTGTGATTTCAGCTCGGAGTTAAGTGCAGTGGAGCTAGACGATGAGGGTGGCCGAACGTTTTTGAGGGTTCTGATCCATCTCATAATGCAGGATTACCCCCCACTGGTGTCTGGCTCGCTGCAGCTCATCTTCAAACACTTCAGCCAGAGAGCTGAGGTGCTGCAGGCCTTCAAACAGGTAACGACACAGCAGTTACACTTGAGCATTTGATGCTTAGTGAGCTGACAGAGCGTGGCATTAGTCACTTCCTAACTTAAGTCATTTTGGTAATGGTTGATGTAATCAGTTTGGATTAGGGCTCTCCAAAGGGCCAAGCAACAGCTGTTGTAAAGTGTCTCACTACGAGCTTCCTCAGCTGGAATGTAGCGCTGCACAAGCTCCCATTTTAACAGCGAGCTGACTTTCCATAGTGTTGCAATGAGACTTCTTGGCAGAGATTTGCTTTTACGCATATTTGTTCTTTTAGTATCACTATGACTGCTTTATTTCTCATCCTGAGTGTGTATGTGTCATGTGCTTTTTCCAGGTCCAGCTGCTGGTGTCAGAGCAGGATGTAGAAAACTACAAGCAGATTAAGACCGACCTGGATCAGCTGCGTCTGACTGTTGAGAAGTCAGAGCTGTGGGTGGAAAAGAGTGGAGTCTACAGCAGTGAAGACATGGTGGTCAGGCAGGGCAAAGAACAGAATATAGAGGTGCTGTACCATCATTTAATGGCATCCAGTATCTAAAAGCAAAGTTTCACAATTCAGAAATTTCTGTGTGATATTAATTTCTCCACAAGATATTACTATATTTATTTTAAACATCCCATTTGTCATTCAGCTACACTGGTTTCTTTGTTTGTTATCATTGTTCATCAAAGCCAATGGAAACCACACAGTTCAAACTATGTAGCTCAGCACTTAGGAATAATGAATAAAAATGCCTGGAAGAACGGAAACTGGCTGTAAATCAGTTTTTATTAGTCAGGCCCGTAACATTATTATTGTTACCATTATTGCTTAAGAAAAGTAATGATAAGAATCAGCGCAGGGACTTTTCCCATCATACTGTGACAAATCCCGGTAATTTGAGACAGGATATGGAGGTTCTTGCATGCCAAAATATAAACCTTGTGGGGGTTGAACACATGAGAATTATGGAGCCTTTTCAGCCATGTCATTTAGCTTGAGAGATTGGAATATTTAACATACTGTCAAATTTTTAAACAAAATCAAATTTGAATGTGGTTACTAAAGGCTTGTTTTTTGGTCATGTATGACTCTCATCAGGAGGTTGTCTTGAGTCCAGTACAGGATGGAGACAATAAACCCCAGATCGACAGCAACAAAGCAAACAATTACAACATAGTCAAGGAGGTGAGCTCCATGTCTTTATCTCCGGATTATTATTGTCAGATGTCTTTTTTTTCTGTAGTTGTCTATAAAATGTGCACGTTTCATCTGTAGATCTTGGTGCGGCTCAGTAAGTTGTGTTACCCGAGCAAGAAGAGTCGTGTGCAGCAGCAGAGGCTTCTGAAGAACATGGGGGCTCATACTGTGGTGCTGGACCTGCTGCAGATCCCCTACGAGCAGGTGAGGAGCAAGCACAACATCCAGCAGAATGACTACTCTCACTTGATGCTGCTGTGAAATAATCGCTCTTTTGATCTCTCTGGTTCTGTCTTTTCACAGAGTGATGAGAAGATGAATGAGATCATGATGCTGGCACATACGTTTTTGCAAAACTTCTGCAGAGGGAACCCTCAGAACCAAGTTCTGCTACATAAACACCTCAACCTCTTCCTCACTCCAGGGGTATGTTAATATGACCTCCATTTGCTCCTCCTTGATCGACTTGAGTCACTTTTTAAGAAGGCACATTTATTGTAGAGTGATGTAAAAGCAGAAGAAACTGCAGTTGCATCAGTAAAATAGAAGTTTCAAGGTTCAAAACAACAAAAGTCAGACGGTATAAGACATTTTCATGTTCTCTTATATTCAAATCAAAGTACCTCTTGCATGATTATATCTGTGAAAGATTGAAACATAGCTTCTGTTTTTGACCAGTTGCTAGAAGCTGAGACGATGCGTCACATCTTTATGAACAACTACCTGCTGTGCAATGAGATCAGTGACCGTGTGGTTCACCACTTCGTCCACTGCATTGAAACGCATGGGAGACATGTTCAGTACCTCATGTTCCTGCAAACCATTGTGAAAGCTGATGGGAAGTATGTGAAGAAATGTCAGGACAAAGTCATGACAGAGGTGAGAATTTAGTTTTTCCACTCACATTTTATCCTGCAATGAACAGCTACAGGTCATGGTTTAGATTAGAAAAATACAAATGAGGAGACAATGTATTAAAGTTCATAAAACATGCCGACATAGTACATGTGGCTATAGCTCTCCTTTGCTTCATGATTTGCTGTCATTTTCCCCACAGATCCCCTGAAGATTTTAATATGTACAGGAGATTACACTTATTATAAACATAACATTATATTTGTAAGGATTACTATGGCCTGAAGAGGTTTAATTTCTTATTTTCATTTTCATCTTTTCCGTATCATTATGTCATCTTATAT
Organism: Scomber scombrus; assembly: GCF_963691925.1. Lineage (NCBI taxonomy): Eukaryota > Metazoa > Chordata > Actinopteri > Scombriformes > Scombridae > Scomber > Scomber scombrus. The sequence continues at coordinate 14,362,990 of NC_084975.1, read as the reverse complement.
GATAAATGGATGCCATATATTCACCAAAGTATGCATTCTGTTTTCTTTCTTCGTGGCATTAAATTTCATACTAGTCAGGCTTCTTGAAATTATTTAAATTCAGTGCTTTAAGGTATCCAGCTTATTGTAGTTTTTCCCCATGGGTTACAAGAAGAAAAAATTGCAAATAAAACTACTTATGTTTTTATATATTGGTTGCTTTAACTGTTAATGTACAGTGTATCCGCAGTAGGATTACAGATGAGATGCAAATTTATAGAGAACTATACAATAGTGCTGCAACTAATGACTATTTTCATTATTGTTTTTTTTTATGATTATTTTCTCAATTAATTGATTAGTCATTTGGTCTACCAAAGAAGACAAAGGAAACCGAAAAATAGTCACATCTGAGAAGCTACAATTAAAGAACAGAAGTTGCTTATTAGTTTTCTGTCAGTCAACTCATTGATTGATAGATTAATCATTGCCGCTTTGGAGAACTACAGAACGAAAAGACCTTTGATGCTTAGGGGTTAAAATCATGCACCTCACTGTCCCTGGTTTTGGACCTTGTCTGTCATCTCTCTACTATTGCTATCCAATAAATACATAAAAAGGCCACAAAAAAAAGAACTGACATTTTACACTCAATATTTCATGGTGGCAGCATTTATTTATTTATTTACTTTGTGTGTCTAGCTGGTGAATGGTGGGGAGGATGTCCTGGTGTTCTACAACGACCGCTCCTCGTTCCCAGTGTTGCTGCAGATGATGGCTTCCGAACGTGAGCGGACAGATGAAGATGGAGCTCTGGCCTATCACAACACACTAGTGGAGCTCCTGGCTGCCTGCACTGAGGGCAAGAATGTCTACACTGAACTGAAATGCAACTCTCTGCTACCACTGGACGACATTGTCAAAGTTGTCACTGATGTAAACTGCATACCAGAGGTAAATGGTAATAATCAATAGAATAATACAGCTTGAACTATATGGTATAATTTAATGATATGCAGGATATATATTTTATTTATTTTTTTATAACATTTTGTGACATTTCATTTCTTATTTGTTTTTTGCCCAGGTGAAGACTGCATACGTGAACTTTGTCAATCACTGCTATGTGGACACTGAGGTAGAAATGAAAGAGATCTACACCTCCAACCACATCTGGAAGCTCTTTGACAACTTCCTGGTGGACATGTCCCGTGTAAGGCTCTGTCAGATTGAAAGGTCACACTTGTATGCATGATCCTTTTCTAATGAGGCAGTGTGTCTGTCAAGATATATCAAATCATCCTAATATATGCTTAGTCTATTCACATATGGCATGTGCAGAGATAAATGATGTGAATATGAGCTTGTTCATGAATCTTCTTTTTGCATCTAAAGGTGTGTAACACTACCACAGACCGTAGCCATGCTGATCTGGCCCTGGAGAAGTATGTGACAGAGACAGTGATGGCTATTGTCAAAGGCTTCTTCAGCTCACCTTTCTCTGTGAACCACTCCAACCTGCAGGTATAGTTTCTCTCCACTGAAAAGCAGGTTGAATGTATCTGCAGAGGGAGGCTCACTCATGGCATAACCAAATCCTTTTCCAACTTTGAGCTACTTTACCTTCAAAATATTTGACAGCAGACTGCCTCCTTCACGGCACCTTCACCTGGGATCCTCTTGTTTCATTGCAGACATTTGTACCTAGAACAGCTTCTTGAGGTGTTTGAGATAGAAGTTTGTACTAATGTTTCCTATCAGAGACAATATTGAAGTGTTCCCAATAGGAACATCTTTGCCTTTGCCTTCACTTGTGCTGTTTTTTAAAAGCACAGTATTCCCTGTTCTCTTCCCTTTTCACAGACAAACCAGTCTGTTTTCATCCAGCTGCTCCAGTCTGCTTTCAGGATCTACAACTGCACCTGGATCAACTCAGCTCAGAAGGCAAATATTGAGAGTTGTATCAAAACTCTGGCCGATGTGGGTAAGTGTTGTTACTCTGCTGCCCAGCCTACAGTGTTGAAAATGACAGACTAGACATTGAAACACCTTTAAAAAATATTATTAAAATGCAAATCAATAGTATTAATTGTGCATTAAATCTGATTTTATATCAGTATTTATCCAGAGATGGGTTATTTTTCATGTCACATATCCTCATGTTAATAAGAGCAGCTCTACTAGGTCATCTGAGGTTTAGATGCCTGACGCCTGCTAATCTTTCATGTTTTTCCCCAGCCAAGGCACGAGCAATAGCCATCCCTGTGGACCTGGACAGTCAGGTCAACACTTTGTCTCTCAAGGTCCATAGCCACATGGTGCAGCGAGCGGCCAAAGACTGGAGAATCTCTGCGCGAACGCGGCCCCGTAAGGAGCCCCTGGGTGGCCCTGACTACAAGAACATCATTGAAAAGCTTCAGGTAACATCAGCAGGAGGATATAAGTCAAGGACTTTATGAGGGTTTTATGTATGTTTCTCCAGGAGTCTCTCTATAACAGCATTGAAATGAGCATGTGTGTATTTGTGTGTGTATGTATGCAGGGGGTTGTGTCTTGTCTAGAGGAGTTCAGTCCGAAGGTTCAGGCAGAGTTTTCTGTGCTGGTGGATGTTCTGCATAGCCCCGAGCTGCTGTTTCCAGAGGCTGCTCGGTTACGCTGTGAGAGCGGAGCCTTCATGTCAAAGTAAGTCGCTGTTAAGAACTTGTATATGGACCAAGAAACCTTTTTTTTAAGTCCTGCAGGCCACATTTTACACTTTAAAGTGTTAAAACTGGCTACAGGAAAGACCAGCAGCATGAAGTAGTGGTTTAGGTTCTATGACTTTGGGTTTTTGACTGACATTTTTTTTCAGTCAAAACTGACTGACGTTTGCGATATCTGTGATTTTTGCTGATATTCAATCACCGAAAATAAATGTTGACAGTTGTTGTTACCAGAGGAAAAACTGCAGCATTGAAGCTGAAAGCACCCATTGAAACCTATACTAATGTAACACCATTCACTATATTAATTAAATCCTGTGGCTCATATTACATTAGCTTGGGAAAAAGTGAAATGTGAAAACTAACTATACGAGTCAGATTATGTATTCATTTGCAAAGAACACAATGAAAGTATAAAATTAACATAAAACATGCAAAGAAAATTAAATGTCTTTGCAGGTTTTACAGACTTGACAATCTTGTTATGTGTCTAATGTCAGGGATCATATTGGCAGCTGACCGCTCAGTCTCACATATCAGATATTTAATACAGAATGAGTCTGATACATCATTAAACCTCCAGGAGTGCTGTTACCCTACTGCTGTCACCTGGCCTCCCTGGAGAGCAGAAAATGAGATATTATCCACAGGGATCAATAAAGTATTGCTTTGTTTTTACTTGTGAGCCAGTGACTGCATTAGCAAGACATGGCTGTAAATGATACAACACTTTTTTTGTCACTCCATCAGGCTGATCAAACACACCAAGAAGCTTATGGACAAAGAGGAGAAACTATGTATCAAGATCCTGCAGACACTCAGGGAGATGCTGGACAAGAAGGAATGTTGTCAGGAGTCTGTGAGTAGACCATCTTATGTACATAGAGAGTACATGTTACCAAGCATGGTTTGTGTTCATTTCATTTTACCCTACAAAGGAAACATGTCACGATTGTTAGAAAACTCTCCCTGTAATGCAAAAACACATTGATTAAGTGAAATTATGTAAAAGTTTGCATTGGAATTAGTCCTGTCTTCAAATATTGCCAGCAGCGCTGCACTCATATCAGCAGTCCTCTGGTCTTTTCTCCCAGCTCTGTCGGCCCAGAGCCCAGACTCTCCTTCATCAGTATGCTGTGGGCCTTTCTATGTTACATAAGGCAGGGAGGCACTTGAGGACACACTCACACTGAGGGAGAGAATAGGAGAGAGGAAGTAAGGGATGGAAGAGGAGGAGAGGGAGGAGGGGGACAAGCACTGAACAAACAAATCAATACTGCAGCGAGTGGGGGGGTGCAGGGGCCTGTCTCCTGCTGCACCCCTTCTCAGCCAGACGCCTGTAGAGTGACTGAGTTGGTAGAGGAGACTTAAGGAAGTGGCTTCATGTGTATGCTTGTGTGCACCACAGGGTGGAGGTTGAAGGTGTTGGCCAAAGTACACAACAAGTCAGACCTGTAATCACCTTTGGTAGGTTTAGGAGAGTTTATTCCAGCTGTGTGGGGAGAGGATGTGACGCTGTGCAATTCACACAACACTAAATGTGCTATTCCAGTCAGGAATTACATTTATGGGCACAGAGTTTTTATTTTATCATTAAGATTTGCTTATGCTCTGTTTTGCATTGCTTGGAGCTCAGTTTATTGTACTAAACCTTGTCCTGAAGAAAAGTAGGAAAAAGCATGTGTTGCTGTCCTCTGACCATGTGGGATTTCATGCAGATTTGATTATTTTTGGCTGACAATGCTGTCCTACTAAAGGCTGTTTTTGTTGCACCAGAACATCATTTATTAAAATATTATGTACGTGCCTTTAGGTTCTCTTTTAGCATTATTGCATTAGTAACACTACCAAGACTACATTTCTCAATATAGTACATGCCAGCTAGTTTCACTTACTGCTTGAGGAGTCAGAGTTTTGTTTTCCCGACGTGTGTTTGCATCTTGTGTCAGTCAGCCAAGCTGTTTTTCGAAAGGCAAATGATTCAACAGTTGTGTGGAACAACATCAGAGGGATTCAAAGTGAGAGAAAAAAAAGTTGCTTTTTAAAAGCAGCTCAGAAGCCAGACAGTGCGGTAACGATATGTGAAATGTCAGATTGTGTAGGTGTGCATGAGTGTGCTCAAGCATGTATTTGTGGCCTCTCTTTGTCATATCCCTGTAGCCCAGAGCGTGGAGCTGCAGCCTCACTGCACAGGAAAGAGGAAGAGAGAGAGAGAGAGAGAAAGAGAGAGGGAGGGAGAAAACGATTGATGGAAATAATGAGAGAGAGGGAGAGGCAGACAGACAAAAACAGAAGGAGAGAGAGACAGAGTGACAGCATAGGCAGTAGAGGTTGGTGGCTCCCCTGGGGTGCAATGAGTGGGTGGAGGAGAGTGAGAGAAAGAGAACGAGATGGAGAGAGAGTGACTGAGTAAGAGAGAGAAGGAGGGAGGGAGGCAGCCATGTGAGGAGCCATGTGAGTGGAAGGGAGAAAAAAAAGTGGGCAGCGGCTGCAGGGTGAGGGATTGGAGAGAAGAGAGTCTGCTCAGTCCATGAGGAGAGAGGGCAGGGGGTGCGCTTACGTAACAGCCTGCAGTGGCTGAGCCAGCGTCACGTGGAACATCATGTTCTCTCTCTCCCTCCCTCCCTCCCTCCCTCCCTCCTTACTCTAACTCTTCTGTCCGCTCGCTGCCTCTCTCACCCCCTCCCGTGCTTTGTCTCAGTCTATTGCATTCTGTCTGCCCGCCCGAGTTATTTTCTCTATCTCGCTCCCCTCTAGTCCCACCCAGGCCTTGCTCTCTGTTTGCTTGGGTCATGCCAGGAGCACTGGTTGGGCATTGAAGAAAGCTCTGCAGCAGTCACAGTACAGAGATGTGTTGGCTCTCAGTGCTGCACTTCACTTGTTTTGGCTGTCAGATAAGAGCAGCTTTATAAATGTTTGTGCCTCCACTTGCCCTCGGGACGCCTTGGGTGAGGAGGGGGTTTTAGCGGGGGAGGTCTTGAAAGAATGCATTATGCATACTCATACTGTATTTGAATATTACGCAAGAGGTACACAAGATAAATTGATCTAACACTTCTTTTAGAGCTGTGATGATTAATCACTTAATCGATTAGTTGCCAACTATTCAATTATTGTTTGGAGACATCTTTAATTAATAAAATGTCCAAATTCTCTGATTCTCAAATTCTTCTCAAATTCTACTGTATACAGTAAATTGAATGGGTTGTGGACAAAAGAAGACATTCAAGGACGTCCCCTTGGGCTTTTGGAAGCAGTGATAGTTTTTCATAATTTTGTGACATTTTATGGACCAGTCATCTCATTAATTAATCAAGAAAAAAATCAACAGATTCATTGATAATGGAAAATAATCGTTAGTTGCAGCCCTTCACTTTTTTATTGCTTAAAGTACATTATTCTATACACATCCTCTCAATACCCTCCTTTACTGTAGCAAACACCTACAAGCCCGTCTGTTGCTCATTAAGATTTATATCTTTGAAATGTGTCACAGATATGTCATTTCACTATAGTACATCTATAGTATATATTTAGTCTTCTTTAAGTAGCTTCTGAAATAATGTGCACACAGTTTTTCACAGATATCATCCAAACATGAGTTAGTAGCGTGTTTGTTGGGGACTATTTTCAGCTGCGGATTTGTACAAGCTTGATGCTTGAGTGACTATTTACGGCAGGAGGACAGTGTGTGTATTCATGGAAATGTTGCATGTCACCCAGTACGAAGGTGTGACTCATTGATGTGTTTTTAAACACAGGGTTAAGATTTATAGTGGCAGGCTTTAACAAAACAATTCATTGTTGGTTTTGGTCTTTTCATGGGATTCATTGACAATAAGAAATATATACAATATCGACAACCTTATACTTTTACTGAATGGCAAGTAACAGCAAAGTGATATTTAATAAACTTTAAATTAAACCAGATTTAATTAAACATTTCATGCATGCATATGGATGAAATGTCCTGTCATGTGTATGAACGTGTACACGTCTTCTTGTTTACTGAGGATTGAAAAAGCCAATTATGTAATTTAAACCACTCGCACTGTTTTCCTTTCTCCACTCTCTTTCACACTCATCCCTGTTATTCACATGCTGTCTGTCTGTCCTTCTTTATCTTCTCCTCCTTCCCTCTCTCCCTCTATTTCTTCCCTGCTTGCCAAGTTTCACACCACCTGCCCAAGGCAAAGCAGATTTACAGATTACCACTCTCTCGATGCTAAGCGCATCACACACACGCATGTAGACATAAAACCACTTGCACGCACACACACACACACACACACACACACACACACACACACACACACACACACACACACACACACACACACACACACACACACACACGCACGCACGCATGCACGCACACACACACACACACACTCCCATACTGGCTGTCCCTGTGTGAGCTCATCCTGCAGGGTTTTCCCTGTTTTGATGGGAGTAGTTGAACATGGCTTTGGTTCATCCACACGGAGCAGGTCAGGCAGGCAGGCAGGCAGGCAGGCAGAGAGCTGGGTGAGCTCATTGATGCACCTCATATGGTTTGACCTTTGGCTGAATTCAGGCTGACACAGCATGCTGAGTTAAGTCATAAAGTTGGAGTTATGAAGTGTAGACCTAAACCTGGACCCTAAATGCCTTTTTAGAACATTTGTATAAGGCCAAAAAATAAAATTGTGTGAAAATCTTTAACATACAAAGTGTGTTTTATTTCCTACTGATAAGGTTGTCCTTCATTCTTCTTGCCCTCCCTTTCTTTGATCCATCAGTCAGGTGTCTGTTAGGGGAGTATTATGTTTTGGTTTCCATGGCGATTTAGGGATTAGCACATGTTGTTTGTCTGTCTGGTCTGGCCGTGACTGGGCACAGGAAGTCTGTGTATGCTGTGTAGAAATGCCTCCAGAGCAGGCGCACGGTGCCTGGCAAACTCTTTTAGCTCCAAGCTATGGAGGAAAGAGATGTTGTGTAAAAAACACTTTTAGTGGGTTCAGAACCTTGCGGATCTAAAGGGGTTCTATGAATGAGATTAATTGTCACTGAGAACAGTGTTTTGACACAGTTCATAGTGTGTTATTTGAATCTGATTGCATGTGAGTTAGGTCACTTGCACTCAGTGAGGCACATGACAAGCAACAGGCATGATTTAAATGAATTGAGGCTTGTGTTTAAACTGCTTCTAGCTGTCATTTTTAATGACAGTATAGTGTGTGAGTGTGTATAGGAGCATAGATGCACACACCTGGTGGACAAAATAGAATACACAAATAATACAAAATACAATAGTCTTGCAGTAACAATTTGGCTTTTGTTGAGACAGTCAGAACTCAGTGGTCATTTTTGAGGTTTTGGTTTAAAGTGCTATTAAGCAAACATCCCATTAAGTCCCTCTCTTGCCAGTGTTCCTGTTTTCGAAAACACATTTTCCCTGAATTTGGCACCCTCTTTATGTCATCATTGGCTTGAAACGTTTGCCTTGCCACTTGACACATATTTTGTCAATGTTTGTTACTGATGCACCAGCAATCTAGGTGGCAACTATCTGGCTTTTATTTCCTACTTTGAGTTCCCTTATGTTGCTTTGGTAACTCACTCATGAAAATGATGATCACATCTTTATGAAAGTTGCAAATCTGTATTCAGTTTTAGTCACTTGTAGACTCTTTAATTGCGACTGACTGAAGAGCTGTCACACACATTAGAAAATGTCATCGTGCACTATACTATATAAACTCACCAACACTGATGGAAAAAACTCCACAAAACAACTTTGAATGATGTTAAAATGATTTAACACCTGTAATTAAAAAAAACAAGTCATCAGCAATTTTTATTTATTGCAGGGCTGTTTTTATTGTAAGGTGTTCCTCTTATTTTGTCCACCTTGTATACATGCTCGAGTGACAGACGAAGCAAACAAGCCTTGCTTGTACCTTGCCAGTCAACCCATCTTCAACATCACAGTGTTCCTAACAAACACAATCAGTACTTAACAATGTTAGAGAATCACATGTAACACTTCCACTGCAAACCCGCCAGCTAACAGTTGGCCTTTTGCTGCATGCTTGTTTACGCTGCTGGTCTTGTCTGAACCAGTCTTACCAATTGCTCTCACATGTGGGCCTAATTTGTTTTGCTGATGTGCTTGTTTGTTGGATAAAAGCATTTTATGTGCTGTGGAATTGCTGCTTGAAAACATTGTAAATGGCGGCACGTGAGGCCTGTGACCATGCATATGTGTATATGGCACTTAATTGAACAGTGTCACCTAACATAGCATCATACAACCCTCCTTAAAACTAAGTGAAGGATCAGTAATTCAACGACTGATTAACGGTAGCAGCAGATAATGCTAACTCTGTTTCCTGTTTACTCATTCGGCCGGAATTTTAGAAATGAAGAAGCCATGAGTTTAAGCCACCGCCACCACGTTCATTTTTATTTTCTGTAAATTTTTCCTAAATGGAGCACTTCCTCAAAATCGACAACTGCTTATGAACTCAACATGACCGACTATACTTTTAACTCACAGTAACTGTCTCAGAGCTGTTTCTCTGTTTTCCCTATAATTACTGCCAGATTACGTGGTGCTTTCCAGGAAACTTCCTAAAACATTATGGACCTGTAAATTAACAATTTAAATGCTGATCAGAGCGCTCTCTGCACTGCCAGGAAGAATATTCTGCTGCAGAAATGCAAAATCGGGGAGAAAAAACCCAAACTAAAATCATCCTAAAAAATGTGCAAGTGTCTAATTGTGTATAATGTGAACTCCTGCAACAATTTTAAAACAAACCAAAATATCTATGACCCAAGTCTCCTCAGTTGCAGCTACAACCCTGCTTGTATCCCTCCTCATCAAATCTCGGTCTCTCTCGCTGCACATGTTCCCACAGCGTCTGTACTAAAACAGCAGGATTATCTAACTGTCTGTGTCTTGATTTCCTGATTTTGTCCTAGTCATGAAACAACTCCCTTGGCAAGGAAGGCTTGCAAAACACATTGATATGGATATGTATTACCTTACGGAAGGTAATCTTTTCATTTTCCCTCCAGTTCCAGGCTGTTTGAGGAGCTCACTGATGCCTTAGAGACAACTCTTTGTTAGATAACATGCACCACATGTGCTTACATGACGATAGTATCATGTGCTAATGACAAAGAATAATAACCATAAGGTAGAGTTTCAGTTTTCTTGTTTGTTGACCTGAATGAGATCTAAAAGTTGCTTCCTGATGGTAAAGTTTTTTTATGTTGCTGAGCCCTCTCATAGCCTGTGGGGAAACTCTTGGGCTGTGTCACAGTGTACTTGATCCATGTCCCCTACTGTTTACAAAAGACAACAGTCAAGAGTCATCTCATGTCTCTGTTGTAGGCAAAAGTAACCCTCTTCCTGATCTGAACTTGTTTGGGTAACATTCTCCTACTTTGTAGCCTGAGTCTCTGCCGTAATCGACCTTGTCTGACCTGAAAGTTCAAGCCTCCCCCCGCTTTTTCGTGGCACTGTCTGTATTGCTACCCTCTGCTGCCTGTGTGAGTTTTCAGACCGCCTAAAGAACCACAGGGCAGCCTATGTCTTTGTCTTTTTCTCCACGCTTCTCTCCAGAGTCGGATAGATCTGCAGACAGCAGAGCTGCGAGGGGGCTGGAGGAGGGAGGGGAGAAGAGGGTGGTGTGAGGATGCCGGAGGTGGGGATCGGCAGCTCATCCCCGGCTTGGACACCAAAGCCGCAGTGTGGCGTGCCGGTGCACATTTTAAAACACACGACTGTCTGCTCCATGCTAGGTTTTGTTTGTTCCTCAATCCTTCTCTCCTCCTCTAGTCCCCCCTCACCCATACTTCTGTCAGTTCTTCTACCTCTATTTCTATCTCTCTTTCTCGTGGCTCTTACATCGCCTGACTGGAGTTTTTCTCGTCAATGCAGCAGCAAGCAGATGAGTCAGGCTGGGCTGACTCTCCTCTCCCGCCATTCTCTCTCTCCTCTCCTCTCCTCTCCTCTCCTCTCCTCTCCTCTCCTCTCCTCTCCTCTCTTCTCCTCTCCTCTCCTCTCCTCTCCTCTCCCTCTCCCTCTATTTCACTGCTCTCCTCTCTCTCTGTAGACCTAGCCAGCAGACTGCATCGCCCAGAAGGGAGGTGAACATGAGCAAAAACCTGTGACCCCCACCTCTTTTCGACTTCCCCCACCGGAGCGTTTGTTTTTACTGGTGTCTGAGAGAAGTGCAAAACCAACACGTCCTCTGTCAGAAAAAGGGGAAATGTTAAGTCAAACATGATTCAAAATGCAATCAGTCAAAGAGCGTGCGTTGGGATAGACTCATAGAGTGTAGTGCTGAGTTTGTAGTTCCCTTGAGAATGTGTCTGTGCACCACTGCATGGAAATGAGAAGAGCTGGCTCAATGGATCCTCACCTTCAGTTCAAGAAGTATGTGTGTGTGTTTGTGAGACAGCAGCCAGACAGTGCAGGCAGACAAGTGTCTCTGCTGACTGCAGATGAGATGGAGTGTTTACTGACACAGGGAGCATCCGCTGCAGGTGCTCCTCCACATCTTTGCTCTTCACTACACTTAGTTGGAGGCTCTTAAGCTGCACTGTACCTGGCCAGTGTCCGTAGTGAGGCATGGCTTTACCTCATTTGGCTCATCTCTCATCTCTTATGTTGAAACTGTAGTATCCATCTATGGTGGGGGGTTTGTCGAGTGTATAGTTGCAAGTATTGTGAAAAAATATACTGTCAATGTTTGTTTAGTTTGTGTACAAACTTTCAGAAGGTCATTTTTCTATGTTATGCAGAGATTTCTCCATTTACGACAATACAGATTTGCAATGAACCCGCAATTTACTGTAAGCAGCAACTAATGAAAACAATGCTTACAAAGGCAGCTACACAAATGAGTCATATTTAGCTGAATACCAATTAGAAGTATGTATCAGCTTTAATATAGGTGTGACAATCACAATAAGGGAACTTGCAGAGGGACCAATAGGCCAGATATTGCCCTGAATTACTGGTGTGCAGTCGTAAACACTGCAACATTCTGTATTGTAATATTAAAGGGAAAAGTCTCAAAACTAATGTATGCCAAACACAGGAACAGGAATGCTTTAACTGATAGGAACAATGGGTTATTGTCCTTTTTATATATGATTTTTTCAGTTGATCAATGCATCATTTGGTGTATAAAATGTAAGAAAAGATTGAAGAAAGATATTTTGTTCACAATGATATAAAACAGAAAAGGCGTCAATCCTCTTATTTTTGCTTGATAATTGATTAAAGGATTAATTGTTTTCAAAATGTTTGTGACAAATACTATACATGACATACACTATGAATGAAAAGTGTGGTATTATTATTATAAAATATATTATAATTAATTGGTTAATCAACTAATGAAACAATAATCAAACAAACAATAAAAGAAACGGTATGGGCTTTATAAAATGTACTGTAAAACTAGTATTTTCAGTTATTTCTGTCATGTTGTCCACCACCTGTCTTTAGGGAAAGCTGAGTGTCCTACAAACACGCTTCCATGGCAACCATAGGTGGCTTCCTACAGTCCATTCATCCTTTTGCTCCACCCTTTTAATCAGTTATTTTATCCATCTATTCATCCATCCTTCCACGCAGTTGATCAATAATGACGGTAGAAAGATATCATCAAAACAAGGCCATTTGGAGTTGTGAGGTTGCCATAGAAACTGATGCTGACCACCCTTAGTGTCCATAAGTTCTTTATATTCCATCCATCCATCCAGCCATCATTTCCCCTCCCCATTGCACTACGAAAATAAGGTGACAACCACAATCCAAGTGACCCACCTGTCAATCACATTCGCACTTTGATTACACAACCACCATAGGGAGATTATCTCCATGAATCCTTTCATCTCATTTCTGCTCATCTGCGTCACATGTCACCAGAGACGCAGAGAGATGTTTGTGAGAAATGGAAAGAAAATAAATGTGTTTCTTATATAAATGTGTAACTATAAACAACCTGGTGTTGTGTAACACATCATTTACTGCATGTTCTGCACATAAAACATTTTCTCAAGCAAATGACCACATTCAGCCTCCTTTTATCACTTTTTCTCTTCAGTGCTTCTGTGTAAATGGAAAATGTGTGTTTTCTCAATTGAGATTCAGTTACTCAGTTTATGTTACTTAATCCTCTGCTATTTGTCTACTCGCTCAATGCAATTTTGCAATGCAATCACATACATATTAGTGAAGTTTCTATTTATGAACTTGTGTATATGTTGTAACCAACACAAGGTGGTGGTCATAGTGCTTGCAGTTGTTAGGCTAAGCAATAAAGAAACATTTCACCAGTCCAAAAAAAGAAAGAAAAGATCGTCATCATGAATTGTAACAAACCTAAATGTAACCTCTCTTCATCTTTGTGATTTTTTCATAAATACTGTCTCTGTTGCCATCGCTCATAGATGCTCCGTTAGGAACTAGTAACTGGACACACTATTATTGTCATGCTCCTCAATGACAGGCTCCATTTTCTTTGTTGATAAGTGATCCTGTAAGCCGTGCCTCCCATCAAGACAGAAGTGCATCATGGGACAAAAGTGATCATTCCCATTAGATGGAAGATGAAATCTGTTAGGGATGATTGGATGTATTTCATGCTAGTGAATACACCACAACGCTGTGATACATAACCATCAAGATGGAACGTGTCTTTGTTTTGACGTTGTTTTTATGGACGAAGTAAAAAAGCTACATTTTCAAATATGTTACCATGTGAATTTCCAAGTTTGAGACTGGTCCTTACCCAGTCTGTGATATGGATTTAACATTAAGATTTCTCTCTCTACAGGGACAGGAGTTAAGAAAGATTCTCCTCACACGCTACTTTGGAAATCAAAAGCTTCTCTCCAAGTCAGAGCTTGGGAGTGGAAACAGCTCATCTGGCGGCTTTGTCAAGCCATCATCCGGAGGTACTGAGAACCCCAAATAAACCCAGTAGACACTGCAATAACTACTCAAAGCAGAGCAAACAACAGCAGCTAACATGACAGCACTCCTTTTCTTAGGGAAAGTGCTGTTTGACAGTCGCTGGCAGACTGTGAACCTGTCTAAAGCTATTTCCAAGCACCACATAAATGTATACAGTATTCGTGTCAAAAAAGTTGTGGATTAGAGTTACTAGAATTCAACATCATCAATAATGTGTGCAGTTATATCTGCTGAGAGAATAATTTATGTTGGATCTGTGCAGGAGGTTCCCCCATACTGGACTCTGACAAGCCAGGTAGCAGTACAGCAGAGATCCAGTGTCTGCTGGACAATGTTGGAGCATCGGAGCTTGTGATTGATCTCATTGTCAACACCAAGAATGATCGGGTGTTTGAGGAGAGCATCCTGCTGGGCATTGCCCTTCTGCAGGGTGGAAACACACAGATACAGGTGGGCAAAATAGACACTCAGATCCTTCAATTTTCCATCTACATTGATCAGCTTAAACCCAAAGCACACATGCACACACTCAGATGCAGAATTAGCTTTATGCTAATTGCCAGTCTACCTCCCACCCAGGACTCCTTCTACAACCAACTGTACAAGCAGAGGAAGTCCGAGAGGTTCTTCAAGGTTTTCTATGACCGCATGCGCTTGGCCCAGCAAGAGATCCGAGCCACCGTGTCAGTCAACATGTTTGAGCTCAGCTGCAGAAAAAGGGATGATGATGGTGACATCAGTAGCGCCAGGTTCAAGAAAGGTACAGATGAGTAATGATGCATTTTAACCTTTCTGTGCTTAAATTATTATCAACACACCACGACTCCTTGGCTAATGCTGCTGTCTCGAACATGGAGCAAACCACTGTGTCAAGATGTACCCGGAAGTAAGCAAATAAGGTTTATTTAAAGTGAACCCACTGTGTAATAATGCCAAAGGTACCTGGAGGTGAGCATTTAAAAGTGACATACTGAGTCATAGGAGCTGTGTCCGGAGCTCAGCATTTCCATAGAAACGGGCCTGGAATGAGTGAAAAGCCACAAAATAGGCTCAGATATAAACTTGCAAACCATAATGCGTTTACAGTATGTGTGGTCCTGAAGTTGAGTCGAAACAATGGTGGCAGATAAATCCAGAATGATCTTTGTTGCTGTGCTGACCTCTGTGCAGACTGTTGTTGCCAGTTCCTACAGTCACATGTCAGGGGCCATGTGACGGCCCACATCACAAGCCTATCAAAAGGCCATTGTATCAAGATTGGGTGCTTTCATGCTAAAGAACCCCACTCAATAGTTGCCCACTTGTTGAGTGGGGTCTTTGAATTTCTTTTTTTTTTTTTTTAATATGCGGAGAATATCAAAGTGCTCGCTGCCATTGATCATTACTTGTTTCATATATCAGGTTCATCCACTTGCAAGGACTTTTCTTCCACCTAATATTACTGTACTGTCCAGTGAAACATGCTTCTTTATGTCTGCTACCATGTTGCCCTGTAGGGAAAGACTCAGGTCTTCATATGAGGGAGGACATGCGAGGGCAGCTGAAGGAGGCCTCATCTGCAACTTCAAAGGCCTTCTGTGCCTTCAGAAAGGAGGTGGATCCCGAGCTGGAAGGTTTGGGCCAGAACAGTGAGGGGGTCGGGGCTGAGGAAGTTTTAGAGGAAACTCAGATGAGTCCAGCCATCACTATCATGAAACCCATCTTACGTTACCTACAGCTGCTCTGTGAGAACCAC
Source organism: Scomber scombrus (assembly GCF_963691925.1). NCBI lineage: Eukaryota > Metazoa > Chordata > Actinopteri > Scombriformes > Scombridae > Scomber > Scomber scombrus. The sequence continues at coordinate 14,347,590 of NC_084975.1, read as the reverse complement.
AATTCAGATCTGCAGGTACTGGCTACTCCACTGCAGAAATAACAATACTTTTACATCTCTACTGTTGAATTGACGACTGATTGACTGTTGTTTTTCTATTCTGAATCCAGAACTTTCTGCGCAACCAGAACAACAAGACTAACTATAATCTGGTGTGTGAGACTCTTCAGTTCCTCGATTGTATTTGTGGAAGCACCACTGGAGGCCTCGGTCTGCTGGGCCTTTACATAAATGAGAGTAACGTAGACCTGGTGCGCCAAACATTGGAGACCATCACTGAGTACTGCCAGGGCCCCTGCCATGAAAACCAGGTGGGGGGGAAGACCTGTTAGTAGTAGCAGGTTTACTGTAGTGGATAATTAGTAATATGGGAATTAATATGTTTATTTTTCTGGTATTCCCAAACTTTAGTGCCATTTTTATCACTTTGATCTCACAATTATTTCTTGAAGACCTGCTCTTTAGTGTCCATGCACAACTCAACCCTAACTATACCCCTCTTACTTTCCCAGACTTGCATAGCTAAGCATGAGTCAAATGGCATTGACATCATAATAGCACTGATTGTCAACCCCATCAACCCCCTGGGTAAGCATCGGCTGGACCTGGTACTGGAGCTCAAGGTGAGCAGCAGGTGTCTCTGAGAGGCTTTACGCTGTCACACACAGCCATTACCATCACTATTCGTGCAATTCGCTCTATAGTATTCATTATATTTGCAGTGCTAGAGACTGATCACAAGATGACTGGGAAGCAATTATTTAAATTACTGCGGTGTTTTAAGTACTTTGGTCAAGTGTTTCACATGAGTTTTTAAAAATGTTTTGTTTCCTATCAGCTTTAAATTCAAACAGCAGTTTCTGAATAGTTGGTGTCTCAGCATCCTGTAATGTGTAATTTTAAAGTTAATTGATTGAACCCTATGTTCTAGAATAATGCCTCCAAGCTCCTATTAGCTATCATGGAGAGCCGCCATGACAGCGAGAATGCAGAGAAGATTCTCTTCAAGATGAGACCAACCGAACTGGTAAGTGTGTGTGGGGCCATGTAAACAATGAAAATCCATTGTAAAATCTGATTTTAAGTTAATTTACTGTACTGAGCAGTGAATTTTCCTAACTTGTGTGCGTCAGGTGGATGTAATGAAGGAGGCCTATGCTCAGGGTCTGGAGAGTGAGGAGGATGAGGACAGTGTTGGGGACCAGATCAAGCCCAAAGATGTCGGGCACAACATTTACATCTTGGCCCACCAAGTAATAAAAATTCCTGAGCGTGTTTTTGTGTGTGACTGAGGCATTACTGCATTTCCTCTCTCTCTGTCTGACCTCCTCCCGCTGACCTCGGGGCCACGCAGTGTAGGAGTGTGTGTGTGTGTGTGTGTGTGTGTGTGTGTGTGTGTGTGTCTGTGTGTCTGTGTGTCTGTGTGTCTGTGTGTCTGTGTGTCTGCGAATGTCGTCTGTGCTACATGATAAAAGACTGCTCTTTTTGTAAAATGAGCTTTCAGGGTGTGACACAGCAGACCGGTTGGCTGTAGGTCTTCACTTTACTACTAAACAAACATGCTTCATCTCGTCCAAGGTATCAGCAGTAAATAAATGAGACGGGTGGTTGTTCTTTGTCTGCCTTTCTCTTCAGCAGGCAGGCCGAGTCTAGCGGGTTTTCACTTCTGCCTCTTTAGAGCCAAGTGTCAGACAGGGTATTTTTGTCCACCCAAGTGACTAGTTTCATCATGACAAGGAAGGGAATTTTTTTTTACTGGTATACTGGTTGTTTTTTTTTTAAATCTCTGAAAGTGAAAACACATACATACACACACACACACACACACAACCACACACATGTACACAGAAACTTAGACATTAGTTGTATAGTATTTTCTTGATTTCATTTCTATTATGATATCTGGTGTTTGCTCCTTAGGGCGGCTGTTATTCATGGTATGAGTATGAGATGATGAACAGTAGATCATAAAACATGCGGACAGTAAACTACTGTACACATTTTTACTGGCAACCATCGGATTTACAGAAGCAGATTTACTAAAGCTCTATATATTTCTCGACCTGTTTTGACTATTATATATTTAAAATAAGTAAATAAGGTTAAAAAGAAGAAGATAAAAAACACTCACTCCACCTCACACAGCACTTTTTTCATTACATTCCAGTGTTACAACACAACCATCTATCCCTACTGTCACATGAGATCCGTTATAATCTCGTCCTGCTGCTCTATGGCAAACTTTGATCAACCACTTGGAGATACAGAACAAAGGGAAGGAAAAAAATGTAAACTTAATTTGGAGTTCACCTGTCAAATGCAAATTAAATTGGATGAAAACTGCGAAAAACTTCCTTGCTAGTTAATTTAATTGTATTTGTGAAGTATCTATTATTTCCCAAGAACAATATACATTGAACTGGAACAATGTAAATATGCACATGTTACATAATTGTCTTTTATGTAAAGTCTTGTCAGTAAGTGACTGTCAATTTATCTTGTTGTACTGTGAGGGAGAGTTAATGTCTCTTTTTTATATATATAATTCAGTGTCTTTGTTATATTTACAAACAGACACAAACACACACATATATGTATATATACATACATACATACTTACTTCATACAAACTTCTTATTGTAATATCAGGTTGCATTGTCTTGTTATATTCTCATTAAGATGTCTGTGTTCATATTTAACGCACTGCATGATTGTAGTGTGGTTATTACAATCCAGAGTTCGGTGTTCCATGTATATTGAAACTGAAATGAAGAAGGTGTTTTCTTTTTGGATCCTAGCTGGCCAGACACAATAAGATCCTGCAGCAGAGCCTAAGACCAGGGTCTGGGTTAGGATCAGGATCAGGGCTGGACCCTGACAATGAGAAGGATGACGCCCTTCATTATTATGCCAATCACACAGCTCAAATAGAGGTAAACCTACTCATCACATCACCCATGTATCCTCTAAATCAATAAAAATCTAATAATTAATGTTATTGTTTTAACCCTTAAGATTGTGCGTCGTGATCGCACCATGGAGCAGATAGTGTTTCCAGTCCCTAACATCTGCGAATATCTCACCGCGGAGTCCAAGTCACGTGTGTTCAACACCACTGAGAGAGACGACCAGGGCAGCAAGGTTAATGACTTCTTCCAGCAGTTTGACAACCTCTACAATGAGATGAGGTGGCAGAAGAAGATCCAAAGTAAGTTTTGACATCCTGAATCTAGCGCTTGGAAAATAATAATGATGGTGGCACCAGAGGCAAGGTGCAGGATGGTTAATCATGATTATCATTCAGGGTGTCCGGTTATTTCTTACTTCCAGAATAAATTCAAGGGCCTGCAGCGATTTTGTGTAATTTAGTTTTAAGTTTTAATTGTACGTTTTTTGTCCCCATACTTACTCTGCCTTGTTATGTTTGTGCAGAAAATACGGCTCTGTTTTGGTTCTCACGCCACATCTCTGTTTGGGGGAGTATCTCCTTCTACCTGGCCTGCCTACTCAACATCTCTGTGGCTGTCTTCTACCCGTTCGGTGATGATGGAGATGAAGGTGATTTTTTTTACTGCTGCAAATTATCTGTGATGTGTTGTATCAAGATTGTCTTTGCTAAAGCGAGACAGTGTTGTTGATGCCAGTTAGAGCTGCAGCCTCCTCTCTGGATAAGTGATAGGGTGATTGTATTAGTTTTTTATGTTGCAAAGGAGGCCCATTGGCCTGGAGCTGGCAACCAAGAGTGACATTGATTGCACATGTTAGGGTCCATTCTTCTGTAAAACTACTGTTGTCATTATCCAACATTACTTGTAATGGTTTGAGGGAGACGTGACATGTTTTATCAGAGTGGAGGTGCTGACATTGGCTTTAGCTTGTTTTAACAGCTGACCTGCCAGTCATTAATGGATCAAACAGACAATGTCAGATTCATGATAACTTTAGGTGTAGGTGTATTAAAGGAGCTACACAGCATGACTAAGGTTGGCTTTTACTTACTAGCTATTTGATTTCAAATAAAATCTAAATTTCTGTGTCTCCAATGATAAAAGTGCCTCCTGGCCAAAACTAATTGCCAGCCTCTGCATTAAATAATTTATAATGTATTGACTATAAAAATTACTCTGCATCAGAGGTGCATTTTATGTGAATGTGTTTTCGGTGGTTGAAAAGTTTAATATAAGTCATACCATAACATACAGATTTGCCTTTTTCACAGAACACATTTGACTTGTCGCAGTAGGAAAAGTACTGGTGTAAATAGTTAATGATGACTGAATTTTGTTTAGCTGCTTTAGTTTCATTGTTAATGTAATTAGTAAGACTTGTACAAGTTTAAATGTCTGATGTTGTGAAAAATGCTTATGATTTTTATTTTGTGTTTGCATTTGAAAATGGCTGCTCTATGCTATTTATTTAAAGACCTGACACACCCACCACACAGGTGTTTTAGATTTATTTGACTCATTACACTTCTGTTTAGTGTAGGTATGTTCAAAATGTGTTTGACTGACATTTCCCTGACTCTGTGAAGGTGGCACAACTCTTCCAGTTCATTTCCTTACATCACATTTATCTGTGATGTTGCCAGGTTGTATTCAGGTTAAATGTATGTGACATTGCCAGCCATATCAGTGGGTTTTTAAGAAGCAATTCAGATTGCTGTTTTTGTGTCATTGTGAGATCAAATGGTTTTAAGCCCAACTTAAACGTATACATGGCTCTTGTGCTCTACTGATAACGTAGGTGTTGGAATTATTTTCCTTTTTAATCAATAAATCATCAGAACATTGCAGTTTCCTGAAAAATCGTCACTTTGTGTGATTTTACAGCGTGAGCAAGTTTGAGTGATGAAGTTGACGGTCCCTATGGATCAGTGTTTGAAATTTTAAAGTGTTGCCTCTGACTGTGTTGAGCCAAGTTAAGCTCTTAGCTCAGGTGAATAATTCATTAAAGAAATGCCACAATGTTTCAGAGCTTTAATGCTCCGCACCTTGATTGATGTTTTATTCTTCTGCCCAGGCACTTTGTCCCCGTTCTGGAATATCTTGCTGTGGGTGGCCTTGGGGGTGTTCACTGCCTTACTTCCTGTATTTCCCAAACCATGGGGGATCCTGTTCTTCCTGGTCTCCCTCATTCTGCGTGCCATCTACACTATGGGTCTCGGCCCCGCTCTGTTGTTACTGGGTACCGTCAATGTAAGTAATTGAACATTTAAGCCATTGGCTAAGGATGTGTTTGTGCCTCCTCATACATCAGAATTGTTCACTCCCTGAGTTTTGTTTTCTCTTTCAGCTGTTCAACAAGATAGTGTTTCTAGTAAGTTTTATGGGAAACCAGGGAACATTCACCCGTGGCTACAAAGCAGTTGTTATGGACATGCTCTTTATCTACCATCTGAGCTATGCCATCATCTGTGTTCTGGGTCTCTTCGTGCACGAGTTCTTCTACAGCTTTTTGGTAAAAAATCTCACACACATTTCTCTTCCTTTGCATTGTGACTTGTTGATCAGCTTAGCACTTCAGGGACAAACATTGTAATTATGTAAGAAATGTTCTGAAAATATACATTTACTGATGACTCACTGATGTTTGTTGATCTCCCTCTGCAGCTGTTTGACCTGGTGATCCGAGAGGAGACGCTGCTCAACGTGATAAAGAGTGTGACGAGAAATGGCCGCTCTATTATTCTGACTGCTGTTCTGGCCATCTTTCTTGTCTACTTCTTCTCCATCATTGGCTTCCTCTTCCTCAAGGATGACTTCCGCATGGAGGTGGACCGCCTTCCTGCACCAGGTTAGAACTCTTTACTGTGACCTGATCCCCTGCCTTAAACAGATGCGTAACTGATAAAGTAAGCTTCTCTATAACATAATGTAGATGTTGCGTGAACATGTGAAGCATATATTTCCTTTATTTGAGCAAATTAAACTTCTTTATGGAATCCAATAAAGCATGTGCCATCCCCCACCTCTCTCCCCTCATTTCCTGTCAGGTATAAAATGTCCCAAAACTGTTTTTTTGTTTCTCCAGGCAGAATTATGACAGTGCCTTCTATTTCATATTTTTAGTCACTGTATTTTCTTTCATGCTGTGGCTGCAGTACTTCTGCATATAACCATTGTTAAACCTAAAACATGTAATAAAACTGTGCTCTCTTACATTTCTGTCATAAACATTTGGTTGTGTTGTCTTCCTCCTTTGAAGTTATCGATAACTTAGAGATTGCACAGCATCAAAGTTAATCAGTTTCAAACCTCAGGCGAGAAAAAGATAACTGATAGACTGAGCAGTTGGTGGACCTTCATGTCAAACAATTCAGCATTGCTGCTTATAACTTCCGAACTATCAAGTCTAAAATCAAAAAGAATCTCAGTTTCAACTTTATAGATTTAAACATTTCTATATTTTGTCTGCAATTTTTTACCTGTCTGGTTTACAATATCTTGATCAAAACCTGTCAAATCAATGTTTGCATATATACATAAAGAATATGGTTTGAACATGTTTTGAAAACACTGTGGTGAGTGTGGGTGTGTTAATGAGCTTTGGCACAGTGCTTCAGTGGTCAGGAAAGACAACCTGCTAGCACATGTGCACCTGTTGCATAACCTGGTGGCCACGCCATCCTGTGTTTTGCTGAATAGAGCACAGCAAAAACGGCAGAGCAGTGATGTGTTATGTAACCAGCTGGGCTCACGCCTGTCTGTCTGTTAGCTGAGGGGTAAGCTGAGGCACAACCAAAGCTCCATCAAGGCTGAGGAGCAACAATGTCCACACCATTTCTGCCACCTCAGGGCTCTGACCCTTGCACCACCGCAGCCCTCCTGTCCCCTCCACTCTTCTTCTTCTTCTTCTCTGCCTCCTGTCTCCCCACCTTGCCCCCAGTCATAGTAAAAGGCCCTTTTGGTTCCACTTTGGCCAAGGTGTAGAATTCTCCTTCTGCCTGTCTGCCTGAGCTGATCACAATCAAGCACAGCAGCTCCTCTGCTGCTAAGGCCTTTACCGGTGCGCAAATGATTTGTTCAGGTTTTTTCAGCAACACTTCACCACCCACCCAGCAGTTGCTGCCTCAGTTTACATGATGTCTTACTATATCTTTCTTGCTGATTTTACTGGTGCTGATTAGAATTAGTGGCAAGGAGTTGTAATACCAGATTACAATTATATCACACTTTTTTATTTGTAAATTCTGTGCATGTACCATTATCATTAATCAACTGCACACAACAATTTTTCCTCTCCTTTCTTTTTAGGAAAAGGGGACATATTGAGTAACACTAAAGCTCCTGACTCATGTATGAAAGATAACTGCCCTGTTTCCTCACCTAAATCTGTTCCTGGTAAGTTTAATGTATGAGTGACTTTCTTTTTTTCTTTTCTTTGCACAACACCCAGCCCATAGTAAAAGTCACTGTTGAGTGGACAAGTTTTAAGATTTAGTCATTTGACTGGGCTGTGGGTGTGGATGTGACCTTTCCGGCAGTAGTCAGTTCCTGAAAGGTTACTCAGACATACACACACACACTGAGAGACACACACGAACACATAATCATACAGTGTATCTCACACTCACACATACACACACACACACACACACGAAGAGGACACAAAGAAACTTGATGAGGCAGAGGGGGTGACTCACACTCATGTTTGTTCTCCTGCGTCTCCATGGATCACCTGCACTATAGGGGCACACACGTGATCTCATCCACATACTTCACCTCCTGTTTCTCCTCAACAGTCATGCTGTGAAAGCCATTTCCTATTTACAGTATATGTACATTTCATATTTGATATAAATAATACATAACATTTCTTCATAATTTATAGCACTCTTATTCTTCTAATTTTTTCCCAGTTTTATCCTTGCTTTTGAGGAGGTGTGGGAGGTGGTGGTCTCATTTTGATCTTTAGTCACACCATTACCAGCTGTTTCTATGTAAAAGTGTTTAATTGTCATCTCAGAAAGTCAGCTGAGGGATTATTTCCTGTATTAAGTAAGACTGTAGTTTTATTTAAATCTTTTACACATCCTCAATTCACTTATATTGAACTCAGCTCAGACTAACTTCAACTGAGATTAATGGTTTGAAAGAATTGTTTTAAGTCATGGAAATTTGATTGATTCTTATGTCATCAAATAAGAAAAACAAAATAAAGAAAAGGGTACTTTAGATTTAGATTTACATTTTAAGCCTGTCAAATTAATTATGTGTAATTTCCAGTTTGTTGGGTTCTACTGTCTGTCCTTATAGCTTTCAGAACAGTTTGGTACTGAACATTGAGTCTCGTCCTGTCTAATGTTGTTATGTTTTCTCTTAATTTATTTTCCTTCCTCCTGTGTCACTTAAATTCTGCCTAAATCTGCCTCACTCTCCGCTCACATATTGTCCTGTGTGTCTGGTTATAGAAGAAGACGATGGAATAGAGAGGGTGTGCGACACTCTGCTCATGTGTATAATCACAGTGTTGAACCAAGGGCTACGTAATGGAGGTGGGGTAGGAGACATTCTCAGAAGACCCTCCAAAGAGGTACGAGAAACGTCCAGTAAATGAATGTTAATTAGCATTAACTTTTTACATTAAGATATTTTTTCTACATTCAGTGTTTGTTTTCATTGTCTGAAGCTATAAATAAATGGCATGTGTGGCGCATCAGCTTCTGTTTAAGATGAAATTCAAATCTTAGAAGTTTTTTAATGCATTTTCCTCTATATTTGACATATTATTGGACCATCCAGGAGCCTCTGTTTGCAGCCCGTGTGGTGTACGACCTTCTATTCTTCTTCATCGTTATCATCATTGTTCTTAACCTCATCTTTGGTGTTATCATTGACACCTTCGCGGACTTGAGGAGTGAGAAACAGAGGAAGGAGGAGATCCTAAAAACCACCTGTTTCATCTGTGGTATGTACAAACCTGTGGTTCACTCAGTGTATGAAAAACACTGCACCATATATTTGGGAAAATGATATAATATGGAGTTCATGTCTTGCAGGGTTGGAAAGGGACAAATTTGACAACAAGACGGTGTCCTTCGATGAGCATATCAAGTCTGAGCACAACATGTGGCACTACCTTTACTTTCTGGTTCTGGTCAGGGTGAAGGATCCGACTGAGTACACTGGTCCGGAGAGTTATGTGGCCCTGATGATCAAGGTCAGTACCTCAGTAACTCAGTACCTTTCTGATGCGGTTTTATGCAAGCTGTAAAATGGTGTATTATTCCAGGAACATTCGGACAAACAAGCACATTCATTTCACATCCTAAATCATGTTTTTCTGGCGAGCTGTGCCAGCAATCAGCACACAGATGTCAGAGTTATAGTGTTTAAAAGTTGTGCAGCCTTCCTTTCTTAGCAGACTGGCACAGTGTGTTAGAGAGGCGTGAGGCTCTACAGCAGACGAGATGATCGAAAAAGGAGACAGAGCCTCCAGGCCTGGGCCATGATTCCCAATTTATTCTCCTTCCCCCTCACTGCTGGAGAGAGATGGGTCTCTGTGCTCAGGTAGTCTTCTTAACCTGCTAGGACACACTGTGGTTAAATAATAATTAAACCCAGTCAAGCTCTATTATCATCAATGCACCAACTTGCTGCACTGACACAGACAAGAAGTTGAAGGATGTAAGGACAACTAAAGGTGTTGCCATTAAGTTAATGGATTTAAATGAAGTCTCGGTGCACAATGGCACATTTTGTGATTAACATTCGACCGTGATGGGCATAAGAATGGTCGCATTATAATGAACAATTTGCATAACAAACAGGTGACAGACATCAAATTAATATGCATCAGCAGGTCCTCCAACAGGTTGTTTTTTCTGAGGCCAGGCCAAGGTATTGCTGTATGATGAGGTAATGATGAGTCAGGAATTCATATTAACACCACTTGATAACCTGCAGAGCACAAAGACTCACAGGAAGGTAATACACTCTAAACTAAAGCCATTTTTTCTGACCATTTTATTTATTTGTGCAGCACGTATGTGTTTTATAAAGTTATATTCTTTCATGATGCTCACAAAGGGGCACAGCAATGTTAGAGTGAGGGTTTCTGGCATAATTTACACTACTTGTAGGGCACATGGAAAAGGGACAAAAAATCCCAGCTGGGCATATGCTCATATCAAACCAACATGAGGAGCCCCAAACAAAAATTTGTCAGAACATGCTGTGTTTATATAGGAAGCCATCACTAAAAAAAGATAAATATGGAAGATATGGAAGAAAACCCCTTGAAACCCTTTTTTTCTCTCCGAAGTTTTCTTGTGTTGTGGAGTTTAATAGACAGATGTGGTCAAGTAAGGTCATATCTGGTTTTGAGAAAAATGTCTCTGCAACTATCAGATGGATTGCTATGAAACTTGGTACATTCATGTCAACCTCAGGATGAATTCTAATAACATCTCCTTAGACTGAATGTAAGTGAGCATACTGTCACTTTTTTTGCTTAAGTTTAGCATTTTGCTCAAAGCCCCTTTGTAAGTACCTATGTACAGCCTCACAGAGCCACTAGCATGTCTGTAGACCTGCTTCAAATACAGTAAGCTACTTTGGATTAGCAAATAAGTGCAGTGAAAGAAGATGTAAAAAAACAAAAAAACAGCTACATTTGAAAATGGAGTCCATATTGTTGATCTCTGCACCAACCTACCCCACCTTTCCTCTCTACACCGCAGGCATGAGTAGGATTTTAGGATTTGACTTGACATATAGGTAAGAGAGTATGTATCTGTGTCTGTGTGTGTCAGGTGGGAGAGCACCAGTGTGCAGTTGGGGCTCCACACGTTAAAGTCCATTTTTATCCTAATCTCCTGCACTACTGCACTACAGTTTTTGGGCCAACAATTCAACATGAAGCTACTTGGCTAATTAAAACTATGACCTCCTGCCCACATGTTGGAAAAGAACTGAAACATGATGACCTCAAACACACACATGCATGCATGAACAGACTCACACACGGAATCTGACTTTCAAAATGAGTGCATGTGGTTGGGTAGGATAGAGTGATGTGGTGGTAAGCAGCAGAATAGGATCGTGTTACACTGTCTGATGGTGTGCTGTGCATGCGATGTGAATCTGTGCGCGGGTGTTTGTGTGTGAAATTATGACAGCGACTACAGGCCTAGCAGGTACTGCAGCAGCCACAACGCTGTTACATAACCCATCTCAAGTGGCCTGCTAATAGCTCAGCCTGCCTGGCACGTGCTCTCCTGTCCCTTTCTCTCTCTCTCTCACACATACACACACACATACAGAGTTGCCATCACATCATGAACCCTTCATTTACTTAACAACACACATGTGTCATGCTGTCTGTAACAAAAGCAACGCTGAATAGAACAGGACCCTGCACTTGTGCGGTAAAGTGAGGGCAGAAGTCAAACTTTGTCTCACGAGTTGTTGGATTATAGCTCTCATTTTAAAAAACAGCTACGCCAAAGGTGTGTGGGTGTGTGTGTGTGTGTGTGTGTGTGTGTGTGTGTGTGTGTGTGTGTGTGTGTGTGTGGGTGTGGGTGTGTGTGTGTGTGTGGTAACTGTAGAACGTGATACTATGTTTCCACTCATCTGGTACACTCTCTGTTTACGTGTGCTGTCGTTGTCTCTCAACTCTCTATCTTTGTGGTTGTTGATTATATGAGTTGTAGCACTACGTCATTCAACAGCTGGAACTTTGTTATTTTTAGTTTAAATTCCTGACCAAAGTGCAGTACTGCATACAAGATAAATAATCTATATCACTGTGGACAGAGTGCAACCCAAAATGCAAAGAGCAACAGTGATGTTTCATGTGATTTTAATAAAACATGGTAGCATTTTCCTTTAGGAATATCCAGAGCACAACACACCCTATTTCATAATAAATACATTTAATGATTATTCCTTCAATAATTTATGAATAATGAAGTCCACTCTATACCAAGTCCAATATATACAATAATAACAATTGCCTGCTTAAAGTTATTACAGTGCATTGTGGTGTCTTCAGATATCTTAAAAATATAAAATTAAAATTAAAATTGTATATAAAAAGGAGAAAAACAACTAAATCTTCACATTTCAGAAACTGTAATCATCAAATGTTTGAATTTTTCTTTGATGAATGGATGCATTTTCTGTTGATCAGCTGTGGTTATATATTACTAGCTATCATTATTATTACTATTATTATTCCTGCACTCTTTTATATTACCTTTATATGTACCATTTAGACCATGTTTAGAGCTTGTCTTATACGTAAATTAACTACTATATCAAAATTATAAGATGTGTTTTAATTTACAATATGTCAGAAAAGGGATTATAATAATGTCAAACAGTTGCATTTCCTTTTATTTTAAAACATCATTATTAAATACATTTTGGGGAGAATTTTTAAGCTAGACGGTAACGTAGACAAATAGAGACCAGACTGCTAATTGTAGCCTCACTGGCCTTTGTCTAACATTGGAAACATCTGAGGTTGTTCCCACAGCCTGTGTGCAGCAGCGATCAGACTTTTTTTTGTTTTTTGTTGTTGTAGCGTTTCTGTTCAGTTGAAGTGCAGTACGTGGTGAAAAACACTAGCAGTATGGTGGCGGCAGCAGAGTGAGAAGCACATGAATGTCTGTAAATTCATGCTCACTGAGGTGTTTAAATTGATCACTGAAGCAACACTAAAGCTGACTCATTCAGATGGTACAACACACAGTGGACTACTGTACAATCCAATGAAGAGCAACAAGTTAAGAATGGGGCAGTTCAGAATTCTATACAGTCACACTTTAATTTTATTACATTAATTTAGAGATGATGCTTCAACCGACATGAGCAATTGTACATTCAAACCAGATACTGTATTCATCCCTAGTACTGTCTCTTTTTAAATCTTTGAGGTTACTTAATCCATCAGTTATGGATGACTTTATTAAACGAGCATCAGATAGCCCTCAGTGTCAGAGATGTTGAAGCTTTGTGTTTGAGCTCACAGAACCTTTGCTGTGTCCTCCAAGCTGTAAGAAAGAAAACTATTCTATTCATTCAACGCCTCAACGCCAAAGGTCCAAATTAGCCCAAGATTCCCAGGCAAGCTCTTATAGAAAGACTTGATTCATAATGTGTAGCTCAGCAGTCATACTTAATCAGTCTAACTGCTTCTCCTGTAATCAGGGATGAAAAAGTATTATATTCAAGAGTACTGATAGCTAACTTTAATGTTGTTCAGAGTAGAACATTTTGAAGTAGAGGATTACTATAATACAAGTTAGATAAAGAGGTAATGTATATCTTTATGCAGTAATCTGATAAAGATACACTTTGTTAAATATGATAACTGTAAAAAGACCAATGTGGCATCCTGACAATAACAATCCTAACCTACTTACAGTAGGATGTACACGCAAGTAGATAAAAAGATACTCAGTTAAAGTAAAATTTGTAGTTTTACATTAACTTCCACACTTCCCAGTGTTTCTTTCTCTTTTAGCTAGCTACCTTAAGCTACAAACATGGGATAAATTAAAGAAAAACCTGTACAGGTTTGAATGCTTGACCCCTGTGATGAGGGGATCTGGTGGCTCTGTTATGCTGTGGAGGCCATTTTGCTGGCATAGTTTGGATCCACTTGTCCCTTTATATGGAAGAGTCACTGCAAATGTTGTTCTGAATGATCACGTTTATCCTATGATGAAACATTTCTATCCTAGTCTCTTCTAGGATGACAATGGCCCCATCCAAAGGGCCCCATCCACAGTGACATTATATCATTGACAATGCAAATGACCGAAAGAAAACAGACTGTTTTTTTGTTGTTGTTTTTTTTTGGTGCATGTGCCCCGTGCCTCCCCCGGCAATATACTGCCCTGGGCGGCTGCCCATATTGCCCATATCTAAATCGCTACTGATTAATGTGCTAATGTTAAAATTGTTAATATGATAAGACAATATACATCTGAGTCTGAGATGACCTGTACAGAGGATAAACCCTTCATGTAACAACATGACCTTAATAGACTGGTTCACATTTTTTCAAGTCTGTCCTGAAAAACAGTCAGGTCCCCATATGAACACTTTGTCCCCCATCAATTACATTGAAAGCACACTTGGAGGGCATCTTCTAATCATCAATATGAACAGAGGTAATGATTACAACCTGTTTCAATGTTTCAATGACTATTGTTTTAAGAAAGGCTTGAAAAATGATGAACCTATCTTGTAATTTTCTTTGTCATCATCCTCAGTTCAAGAATGACATGTATTTTGCGACTAGTGGGGAATATTTGATATTGGCAATGCTTCCCTTTCCCACCTATTCAGCAGTGTTTTTGTATGGTGTGTAATGAGAATTATGGCTTCACAGACCGTAATGCTTTTGCTCTGACCTAAAATGATTGTTTTGATTATTGTTAGTTGTGTAATGCCATGAAATGAATCACAGGCCTAAATGTCTGTTTTATAAAAACAGCAAAATATGTCATAAATTTGGAACAATTTTATTTACTTTTACTTTTACTTTTAATATATATAGAATTAAAGCAAAGATGTCTTACTGGTCATCATGTAATAATGGTTGTCTAATGATGAATGATAGAATAGGTGACAAAAGTATATTAGTATTGTTTTCAAACTTTGGAGCAGAAATCCCATGATATCACAGCCATTAATGTCCCACTCAACAAAGTGTGATAAACTCATTAAGTAAAGAAACAACAACAAATAACCCACACACTCCACATTCCTCTGCATCTTCAGACTCCACTCTTCTCATGCGCTCCTCTCTGTCCTCAGCGTCTTACAGTCTGATCAGTCTTTTTCTCCCTGAAGTCTGCTCTTATATAAGAGTAGGTGGGAGAATACCTCACTCCTCCTACTGGACTTACTGTGGTGCCAGTCAAATCCCACTCTCAGCACCTTTTAAGTAATTTTTATCAGAAGAACTGGCAAAGGAATATTACATAAGATCAGCTGATGGCGGTTTGTCTCACTTTCAGGGACATGCGTGTTGTAAAACACACACTCTTGCTCATATCGTGCTATGTACACAACCATACAGATGCACACCAACAGTAAACACACCCACACAAACACAGACACACTTAAGTCCATTACATAATGCTATAGGTTCATTTTGCTCCCTGTTTTCTCATGTCGTTACTGCAGATGGTTTGCTCTGTCCACTGCACTGTTGGAAAAACAGATAATAAATTATATGTCTGTTTTGCATATGAGCATACACACACACACACACACACACACACACACACACACACACACACACACACACACGCAGATACACAATATAACACTAGACTCCCAGTTGTGTTCTTGATAGACGACAGTGACTCATCCCCACATCAACAGTGTGTTTATGGAGTGGGTGAGAATTGAAATGCCAGTTACTGTTCATTTGGTGTATAATTGCTTTCTGCAGTATCCAAGAGATAGCAGTGCTGGTTAAAAAAATGTTACACTGTCAAGCGCAAAGCAGAGAGCAGCTTCCATTCTGATGGAATGATTAATATTAAACCTTCACGCCCTTCTCCTGTTACCAATACCTCTCTGTTTACTCTCCTCCTGCAGTCTGGCTTTAGCACTGTAATGCTCCCCGCATGTCTATGCAAATCCTGCTTGTCATTGTCTGAGCCAACATACTGTTGCTGTTGTCTCTCTGACCTACTGAGTCAGCTTTATTTCAGCTTTTTATGCCTTTAACCTCTCACTACTTCTCTCATATTCTATTTCCCCCTTTGGTCTCCCAGGAAAAGAACCTGGAGTGGTTTCCCCGAATGAGAGCCATGTCTCTGGTGAGCAGCGAGGGAGACAACGAGCAGAATGAGATGCGCTCTCTGCAGGAGAAACTGGACAGCACTGTCACTCTGGTATCTCAGCTCTCTGGCCAGCTGGCTGAGCTCAAAGAACAGGTAGAGTGACATTTCAGGCCGCTTTCATACTGTTGTGAGAAAAACTCTGATATGAGCACTGTGATAGTCTAAACTGCATGACTAACTCATAACATTAAGCAAAAGTTTCCTGTTTTTAAGAAAAATTGTAAAACATTGTTTTTAGCTGTATGCTGTTTAAACAACTATGCACTCCACGTGCTAGCTGACCTTGTGACTCCTTTCACCTCAAAACACCCGCGGGGCAAGAGGTCACATGTAAGAGGAAGCATCAGCAGTCTCATTTTGCTCTATATATCTCTGCACTGAGCAGTCTTGATGGATTCTATCAGACCTTTGATGCTCCTGAACGCAGCACGACAGGTGACTATCACGTCAGCAATCAACGCAACTGAGAGCCTCCAGTGAGCCTCTGGCTGTTTGGATGACTAGCTCTGCTGCTGCAGTGTGACTGTTCACTCTTATCACCTGCCTCCCATGCATGTGATTCCAGTCACAGGCCTGTCCTTGTTCCTCTTCTGCCAGATGTGTGAAAACAGCTCCTGCTGGGGGAGGATCACACTCCAATAAACAAAACAACAACCTATGTCGACCTCAGCAAGCAGTAAAGTCTGTAACAACTCCCTGCTGACCAGCATCCTATGTCGAACCCCTTTAACAAACAAGTTTGTGTGCTGTTGTGGTGCCCTTGAGCAAGAGCCTTATCTCTGAATCTGCATCTTGGGTCAACTACAGGCTATCTTATTCTCATCTAGGTTTACATTGATCAATACTGACTCATCTGGAGTCATTGGGTTAGTCAAGAATTTCACTCCACCTTTATTATGAACAAGACATTTGGAAAACACTTCATGAAGTGAGTGTAATTGCACTAAATTAGGTGAGGCCCAATCACAGCTCTGCAGTCACGAGGGGAGGCCTGCAGGTCTCAGTGTTTCTGATTGGTAGGAAGCTCGTGCAGCTCCTCCCTTATTACAACCTGTGCTTGACCCTCTTTATATATCACAGTGTGTGTATGTGTGTGCGTGCACTCTGTGTTTTTGTGGGTTTCACAGTTCTGCACCATGAACACAGTTTCCTGTAATCTGCATGCACAGTTCATGGTTTACAGAGCTACTGGCCTTCATACTGTATGTGACGTCAATGCTGAAACCATTGCAAATGTAATGGCTGTGAGAAATCAGGCGCTTCTGATTCATGAAATCCCCCCCACTCTTACATCCAACGTGCAGGTCACACTTCTGCACAATAATAGGCCCCCACGTGATGGTGTCCTCTAAAGTTTCCACAGGACACTTTGGTTTCCAGTCATAACATCAGTGCTGTACAAAGCAATTTGCATACAACTATGGAGAGGATTTATCTCTTTTATAATGTCTAAGTCAAATGTTGAAACGGAAATTTAAAATGAATACCAAACTGTTACAGAATACTTGTTTGCTGAGTTTGAAATTAGTAATTCAAAAAGTCTGGTTGTGCTATTCAGTATTTTTAACATGCATCAGCTAATCCAGATTCATTTCTAAAGTAATGAGCCAATGAGTCATTTTGTTTTGTCTAAATAAATTTACTCGCTCTTGGAGTAGAGATTTACAAAGTCATTTTACCTACACTCCAAGTTCAAATACATAAACGTTCCCCTCTGGAATGCAATTATGAACATAGTGGGAACATTTTGTTTTGCATAATAAAGTGCCTATTAGAACAGTAACAGCACAAATATAAGTTTGGAGATCATGTGTATGCTCGATGCAAAGGTTGATGTTTTTATTTCTCTGTCTCCTCCACAGATGACGGAGCAGAGGAAGAACAAGCAGAGGCTTGGATTCTTGGGTCCTCCTCAGCCAAACCATCACATCCCAGCTCATTGAGGGACTCAAGGCTAAAACGGGACACAAAAACCAGCCTCTCAACTGCAGGCTCGCAGTATGAACTAGATAGAAAAGCAGACACACATAAACTCCAGCCTTAAGAACAAGATATGTGCTTAGATGTACACCTACAGTTACTAATGTAAAATTGCAAGAGGTCAGCAGCTGCTGACATGTAATTTTTGACATAGTGCCTTTTCTATGATACAAACACTGCCTTATATGATACAACCTGTGCTTTATGAGCTCACTCAGCCATTACGAGCACACTTTACAGGCTGTCTGCGCACACTCTGGTATGCAGTGGGACTCGCTCTGTGAATGATTGGCCAGGCATGGCACACATCTGCCAGTGTAGTGTTAGTGTGCCAGATCGAGGTCAAGAAAATGTTAAGGTAAGGTTCATGAAGAAGTGCTGTTAAGTCTGTGGATAGCCTTCACTTTGGCGTGATTCCTTGACTGTCTCAGTGTTGATGTGTCAGTGAGCGGACAGACCGCTTTCACAGAGATCAGTGATTGGCTGTCAACTGAGAAGTTGGGGATGTTTTCATCACTGATTGGCCCCCTGGGGAAGAGTGTGTCCACTAATATTAAGTATTCTCCCCTTTACCTTTTAGATTTCTGCTTGAATTTATAAGAAAATGTGTTGTTCATAACTGGAGTATTATTTTTGCATTTTGGAAAAGGAATCATGCTGCCTCACTCATTAAGTTTTATAAACAGTACATTGCAATAGCTGAAAGTGCACTTTTTTAAAAGAAAAAAGGGAAAAAGTTAAGCCTGTAACTGGAGACATTAGTTAGTTTTGGGTATTATTTCCGCATGCTTCGTACTCTGTTTAAAAATGCTTTCACTGCACCATTTCAGTTGCCTTTTTACAGATTTCTACAGAGTATATAAGTAACAGAAATGTGAATAAAAATAATGATTACATGTGTGCAGAACTTACTTGAAAATTATTTTATGTCTAAATCTAATATTGGTACATAATGTAGTATGGACTGGAGATGGTATGCTTACAGTTCCTTGTTACAATATGAACATCCTCATTTCCTTAGAGATGTCAGTTAATAATGTAATATTTACTGTATTTGCTATCTTCATCTTCTACTGTTTCTTAATTTTTTGTGTGTAAATCATTCTCACTAGTCTCTTGTACTAGTCTCTTAGGTCTGAACTTGTGTTTTTAAACTTGCACATACTAAAGGCAAAGTATGAGTGCATGCACCTGATGAAAACTACTTTGACACTTTTTGCTTAAACAAAGTGTATAGAAAAATGTATTTTATGTGGTCAGATGTTGTAATAAATTTGTAACAAGACTAACTGGCGTGGTTTTTAGTCTGCAGCTAGCCTCAGTCCTTGTTGTTGTTGTTGGGGATGACTGGGTACTATCCAACACTCACCCTGACCCCATACCAGCCCACACACACACACACACACACACACACACACACACACACACACACACACACACACACACACACACACACACACACACACACACACACACACACACACACACACACACACACACTCACTCACTCACACTTGGACTTGTCCATGAAGTGGACAAGTCCACAGGATTGTATTTCAGCTCATGAAGCACGGGTAGTCATCTAATATTAAAAGCAGAGTTCATAGATATATTGTGCATGCTGTCACTGTAATGCTTTTGTTGTGCTCATCTTGATATTTCGTTGCAGCTAATTAATACTGCTGGTGATAAAATGCACAGAGAATCTGAACCAGACTCTGGAATTTAACCTTTGTTCTCACATCAGTCCACCTCATGAGAGTTTAATACTCTTTAACATTGAATGAAGTAATTAAAATACAGATTAGACCAGCAGATGTGGAAAGTAGTCTTCTGCAGATACTGTATTGAGTTCTTCTGTCTTTTCCAAGCCTTATTTTTATTTGTGAAATAATGAATTCCTTCACAAGTATTAGGGAATGGTCACCACATATCCATCCACAATGTTGGTAATTTAGCATCACTTGTGGAAATTGATTATTCAAAGCTGTAGGCTGGTTGATTATCTGCATGTTTGCGCTTGTGTAACACATTTGAGATAATATATAAGAATCCCAAAAAGGCCTCAACTGGTCTTCTATCCTGTCCTGTCATTTACCCTCTACAGAGAAGCCCATCCATCTTGGCTCCAGTCCGCTGTTTACGCTGGCAGGCCTGCATTTGCTCCTGCTGCCTGTGACAGCCATTAAAATTAGCTCACGCAGTGCCATAATGGTGAGCAGCTGTCACTGCGTAGACAAGAAGGGTGAAGTGCAGCATTACTGGAATGTATTGGACTCAGAGAGGGAGGGGAGGGGAGATAGTAATACTAGGACTATCATTACTGTCTGGCAAAGTCTTATTGCCATCGTGTGACACCAAACAAACATCCACTGCTCAGATCTGCATCACTTCCTAAACAGATCATGTTTATCAGCAGAGATTTATGTTTGGACCAGGAAGAGAAAGCATTTAACTTTGGTGTCCACTTACCAAAGAACTTTTTAAATCACTTGGGAAAAATCAGCTTAGGAAAATAGGAGGGTCGATTACATTTCATCCTCATCCTCTCAGAACACACTGAACCTTTTAAATGCACGTGAGGAAAAATGTCATCTCTTTGCGAGCCACAGTTTAAATTCACGTGCTTAACTGGTGTGTATTTAATAGTGAGAGGGAGAAAAACACCCAGAGAAAGTCAATAAATGCAAGGCAACGTCCCAAACTCTGGCTGGAAGCAGTGGTTTGTCCACTTGGAGTGAGGCAGGCATTTTCAGTTTCAGACCAAACTGACATCTCACAATAACACATTTAAACTATAAATTAAAACTAAATTAAATATTTAACCAGATATCAACAACATATACTCCAGAGAGAGATTATCAACTGCATTGTTAAAATATTGAATGAGAGTCCAGTATGTTGTTAAGTTTCTGTGAACGTTGTTGTCATTTGTGTCAATACACATGTTGATCTTCTTTCCTCTGCTCTCTCCTCTATAGACTCACAGCAGTGTCAGTGGCCACCAGAATCAGATACCACTCAGAGGTTTTGCTCTGGAAGATCAATTGACCACACAGAAAGTTATCACTGAGCAGGAAGAAGAGGGCGGAAGGTCCCTCCTTGCTGTCATTTTTATAAATAAAC
This sequence comes from Scomber scombrus, assembly GCF_963691925.1. NCBI lineage: Eukaryota > Metazoa > Chordata > Actinopteri > Scombriformes > Scombridae > Scomber > Scomber scombrus. Next base: position 14,326,670 of record NC_084975.1, on the reverse strand, counting down.
ATGCCCCCATGATGACTGGCATGTGACTTCCTGTATCTGGGTGCAAGATTGAGCCTTGGTTGTCACATGATGCATTGACACCATAACACAACACGGAAAAACACTCGTCTGTCATCCATTACTGTACATGCAGCTGCAGTACATACAGTGTGAGGTTATATGTGAAATGCATAATTTCATGCAGAATAAAAGAACTTGTTGGTTTTCACATTAATATTGCAAACTGTTATCCAACAGAGCTCCATCATCACTCAAAAAATCAGAGAGAGAATACAGATGAACAGATAAAGCCAGTGGACCAAACACTGAAACAAATGATAATTCAGATAACAAAAATGTTATACAGGTTACATACATTTACAGTTTTAGCAGCTTTCCTAATGTTAGAATGAAGGATTGTTGTAATGTGTTGCTTGATTTCATTTTCAAAAACAAAAAAACATGGTTTATGGTTGAAAAACTGATTTAGCAAATAATACATTTAAATTGATGATATAGTATTGATTTGCTGTTGTAGAAGTGGAAGTTAAAAAGCCACATTTTTATAGGAAAGGAAACATTCAGAATAAATATATTGGGAATATATATACAGACATCATGCTAAAAAATACAAGAGTGGGGACCAAAATAAATAACATAAATCTTCCGGAACTAGTTGCCAAAGTGAGCAATCCACATCCATCCATGTTCTTTTTATTTCTTTGTAGACATAACTTTGGGAGGGGGGGGATAAAAATGATGAATCGTTTTAAAAGTCACTCCCTTAACCTTATTTATAGTCAGATTATTTAGAAGGTAAACACCAGATTTTCTTCTAGTTTAGGTCTGACGTAAAGTTATTCCAGTAAGAAACTACATTTGGAACAGAGGCTATTTCTCCTTGAGATAAGCACAGAGACGGATGTTACTGAGTTTTCTAAGGAGCATTACGAAACCAGAAGGAACTGCATCAAAAACTAAAGCATATTCCCTCTGTGGTATAGCATTACCATACTTGTCTAGACGTTCAGAGCATGACATTAATACACCACTAGGATTGAGGAGATGATTAACCAGATAAATTCCATGGACAAACCAGTTTTCCAACAATAATTTATGTTTGGATATTATATCTCTATTGATCCAGAGGTAGTATCTGTGTGGGAAACAAGTATGTTTATAAATTAAAGACCAGGAAAGGAGCATTTGTTTGTGAAAATTTGACAATTTTAAGGGGATTTTTTTTCAGCATTGTACCTGCAAAGTAAAATAAATTTAAGAACTCAGAGCTAAGAAGTTTTGAGAATAAGTACTTGGGAATACATTTCAAAATGGAAGTTGCACCTGTTAACCAAATTTATCTTGAAAGTATTGTTAAGGAGCAGAAGAGCAGATTGGATGTGGATCAACATTTTTATGCAGATGACATACAAATCCACCTTTCATTTAAATCCAGTGAGGCTAACAAAGCTTCTTGACTGTCTTAACGCCATTAAAAACTGGCAAAAAAAATTCAGCTCAGTGTTGAAAAGACTGAGGTTCTGGGTTTTGCACCAGAGAAGGATGTCCCTGTCATTATGAAATATTTGAGATCTCTTTCATCCACTGCCCAATCCAGTCTGCATAATCTAGGAGTAACATTTGACCAATACACATCATTTGACACCCATGTTAAGCAGCTGACCCGATCCTGTTTTTTGCAATTGAGAAACATCAGTAAATTAAGATCTATAGTTTTTTTTTTCTTTTATAGTTTCTAAGACTGAGCTAGAGATGCTTATCCACACTTTCATCTCACTATTTTCCTCTCTGAGTATTTCTGCCCTTGATCATCTTCAAACAGTCCAAAATGCTACAGCAAGACTTCTCACCAGATCACATAGACGGGTTCATATAACCCCTGTTTTAAAAACTCCCCATTGGCTTCCAGTAGCATTTAGAATACAATTTAAGATCCTCATTCTCACCTTCAAAGCATTACATGGTCAGACCTCTTACACCACTACTCATTAGCTCGCTCCCTTTGGTCACACACGCAAAATCTGCTCTCTGTTCCACGCAGCCACCTAAAGACCTGTGGTGATCGGGCTTTAGAGGCTGTAACACCTAAACTCTGGAATGCTCTGCCTGCATCCATGCAGTCTGTTAATTCATTTGTGACTGAGTGTTTCACAGAAAAGTAAAACAAAAATGGAACATTACAATTTTTGAGGGTGGGCAGCGACTGATGTTTCAACAGAGCCCCGAGGAATGAGAAAGTGTCTTTTATGTAGCAATGGCAACTTAAACCTGTGAAGCAACTTTTAAAAAATAAGTGGTGTCATCAGGCAGCTGACTAATAATGATCTCATTTTCAGCTGTTATGAAGTATAGAAGTATAGTGTGTAGAGAGGTGCCTGCATACTTTTTACCTAAACAATTTGCATTCATATACAGGGTCCTGATAGCTGCACAAAAGTAAGCACCAGACCCAGATTTTTTCCATGGCCAGAAAAAGTTGTGTTTGACTTTGTCAAATACCTTCCAGAAATCAAGAAACAAACAATCATACATACAAAACATATCATCACTGCAAAAATTACCATTGTAATCATTGTTAAGAAAGTGAATTGGCTGTCATCTCAATGCAAAGCAGATCTTTCCTAGGCTTTGGAAATAGAGTTAAAAGTTCATGAAATAAAATGGGAGAAAGAGTTTGATTTTCAGTGCTGTCTATAAACACATTATGGGGGGAGTGGATTAGTTGCTCTGCAAAAGCAATTTAAAATTCAGAAGCTGTCAACCCTGGTGATTTATGAATGGCAAACAGGATTTTATCTGAAGCTATTGGGCTATCATTTTTTTGGTCATTTTTAATTGACTTAGATATAGTAAAAAAAATGGTTAGTTGCAGTCTCATTAGACTATGACATGTACATTTAAAAAAATACATAAAATGTGAAACAGTAATTAGCTATCAAATAGGAATCATCAGTAATAACTCAATTGATATCGAATTTTTTGAAAAATGTGTTACAATAGGTAGTGTTTTGCTCCCCTTCTTCCAACCATTTTCTCCTCCACTTCACAAAAGATTCCTCCACTTTCTTTCTTTTTTTAAATGAAATCCTGTATATCATTTTCTGATAATTTTTCTGGTGTAATTTCAGTGAGAGCAGTTATTCTAGTAATTACCTCTCTTTCTTCAATTTTCCTAGATTTAGACAAAAAGGACCCATGCTCTGTCAAATATTGGGTCACCTCAAATTTAAAAAGCCCCCAGTATCTGAAAAAGCATTTGTCAATTACAGCCTTCCAGAATCATTTGATCAGTTTTTGGACCTCCTCATCACTAAATCATGTTTGCATTTCCAATAAGAGCCTCTTAATGAATAGTGTTAGACCTAAAATAAACTTGGAACAACACAGCTCTATGGTCCGTTGGTGGAGTTAGTGGACAATCAAATAATAACCAATAATCTGTGTGACATAGAAGTGCACGCAGGGTGCAAAATTAACTTTTTTTCCACTGGCCAAATGGCTAGTGGATATTCAAATTGACTCAATAGATTACCATTGTTTTTATTGGCTGATGATTGAAGGAAATCTACCAGCCATTTGCATATTTTACCAGCATTTGGCTGGTGGTTGGTGCTAATTTTGTGCCCTGAGTGCACGTTCTATTATTCCATTCATAAAGTCTAACGTTTTTCTCCATGTATCTGTCAAATGGGGCTTTTTTTATTAATAGCAACAGATAAAAAACTGAAGAATTGTTTGCACTTGGAGGCCAACAATGTAAACAACCATCTTAAGCAATGTTGAAGTCACCACCCAAAAAATGTGTCATACTTTTGGATTCAGTCTTTACTTTGAGAATTATTACAATTTATATTTTCCCATAAATTTTGATGGAAATGCTGAACTACATACTGTTTACATACAGTATATTGCGTTTGAGCATCTTAAAAATGGTCATGTCTTGGAGAATGCAAAGATAGAGATGTTCTCTTTGTGTTCAGCTTTCAGTCTTTACTAATAATAATGCAATTAATTGCAGAAGCAAATCCATTCATTTGAGTATGACTGACGTTCTTGGTATGATTTGGCTGCTTCTGTATATGTGTGGTGACAAAAAAAAGAAAAGAAAACTGCACATAACTGACACAAAATGTGTATTTGTAACCAGAAACAATATGACATTCATGAAAGAGAAAATTCACTTATTAGCATCTTTATCCAGATGAAACGCCCAGTTCCTAATCGAGACATGTAAGGCTTATGTGAAAAATAAGTCATATTTATAATCCCCAGTCAATCAACCTTTTTTTCCCCCATCATTGACAAAGTAGATGTTACACTGCACCCTTATTACAGCCTCCCTCAGAGTACATGTGCCACCTAATTCGCAACGGAAATTGCCTCACGTTCACCATTCCCTGCTCAGCATGTTAGACTGTAGGTGACTGCTGCCAGCGCCTGAGCAGGGTAAGAATAAAATTTAACTGAAAGCCTTCATAAGGCTGCGCATGTCAAGCTTGTTTAAAAAAAAAAAAAAGAAAAGTAAACCTACAAGAAACATGGTTGTTTCATGGCTTTCCTCATTCTGTAAATATACTGAGATGATTTAGTTGCTACAGTCCAGCTGCCTGTCTGAGTCCCCCTTTTCTCACCCCACAGCCCATTCCCCCTCCCTTCTGTGGCTGCAGTAGTTTGACTCCTACAGGCTGTTTGAGTCATGCTGGCTAGTGGCCTGGCATCCACCTTCGCAAGCCACAGCCCAGTTCGGAGCCCCAGTCTAGAATCCAGTCTCATGAAGTGTACTCTGCCCAGGTTGTCTTAAACAGTTTTTGGTGCATGTAATTAGACTTTTTGAAGAATTACAGGGTTTTTAATACTTTGCTTTTGTTTTCCATCAAGGACCTTAAACAAAATACACACAAATCTGCATAAGATTAAAGAGCAGCAAATGAAACAAAGTAGGTTATTCATCAGCTTTTTTTAAAGTTCTGTTTTTGCAACAGCAGCTAGTGGCAAAGAATATATAGTTAAAAGCTTCATACAATGCAATTTTCTGGTTGTAAAGCAATACACTAATAAAGCATGTGCTCTTTTTTTGTATAATTCAGATTAAAGTAGATTTTGCACTGATTTTGGCTTCTGTATTCATCAATGTGTGATCTTTTTACTGTGTGAAAGCTGTTTTCAAAAACTTGAGGCAGTGTCATTTAACATTTGTGAACCATAATTTGATAACACAGTGATTCAGTGTGCCACCTAAAGCATCACTGAAGAAAAATGATCATGATTATTAAATCTCAGTAGCTCAAACTAAAGGAAATTTTGAGAGACCATGTAGAGTTTTGTGGTCGATTCTGTGCTCATAAATTGTCTTGTGTTACATACACTGTATGTCACAAGAGCAATTGGTTATGCTTTTCAAAAATAGACCAGTTGTTTTTTCCTCTTTTTTCATCTATTTATGTTCAGGATTTCCGTAACAGTGGCAACTGGAAGTATGAAGTTACATAATATACAGAATTTGTACAAAAAGCCATTATAATATAACCACCACATAAAACAAATATGACATAAAAGAAAACACACATAGGCACACACAAAAAGGCAAATGTCCCTGTCCTGAAGAATGTAATCACACAGGTGGCATGTCTTCATCTCGACCTGACATGGTCATGACATTATACCTTCTGCCAATGCTGGAAGGAGGGAGAGCCAATCTGCAGACCAGTGAAGAAGACCTGGTAGCGGTGCTTCCACATGATGAAGGCACCAACAGCACAGACGAGCGCTTGTACCAGGTTCAGCACAATCTGGAGCAGGAAGTAGAGTGTGAGCGTCCCATTGATCACCTCACAGTCACTGACTCCCTCATAGGTGAAGGTGCGAGCTATCGGGTCCCCTGGGTTCAGTGTGCACATGCAGGCCTCTTCCACCTCGTCACAGCTGAAGCTACTGGCCTGTGAGTAGTGGTGTCCAGCAAACGCCATAACCACAACTGAAATGACCAGGCCAATGGCACACAGGACAAAGTACAGGAACTGTGGAGGGCAGAGAAAAAGTGTGAGATTGTGTTCTTTTACTTCTCTCAAAAAACAACAACAACATTTTCTTATCTTCCACTCAGTGTGTTTTTCACTCTAGAAATCTGGCTCCTGCTTTAGTCTGTTGTCTCATGATTAACCCAGAGAGCCAAAACTGTAGCCTAGAAACAGACATGCTGGCTCAGTGCCTATGGCAAGTTCATTTCAAAGAGATTACCCACAATACTACAGGGCAAGGTCTGACCCTCAGAGTAGGAGCCCAGCTCTTAACACCAAGCAGACGCCATACATGTAAGACTGCCCTGCAGCAACAGCCGCAGAGCTTCCCACCTTTAGTGCAAGTCCTGTGCGAGTATGTGTCTAAAAATACAGCTGTAAAATGTGACAGAGGCGCTGGGTTGTTTATGCAATTGCACAATCTCAATAACACTAAACCATCTTAATCCATCGCTTATATAACAGGAGCCCTCATTCATTGGTGTGTTCGCTCGCAGTTACATGCTGCTTATGGAATTATGCAAGTGATGAGCGGTGCTTGATTTGAAATGGCGTTTATGTTAATTTTGGAACAGCTGTGAAATCTGGAGTGTGGTTGGTGACAGGGAGGTGTATGTACAGCAAGTGCATCAACAAGTGTTTCCATGCACATCATGTGCTTGATTTAGCAGGTAGAAACTGAAAGGAGTCAACACTAAGTTGCTTATAGTCCATGTAGTATCCTGGAATACCTTTTAGTGTGAGAATACAAACTCCGCTTGAGAAACAGAATTCCTAGACATAATAAATACGGATTTGAAAGGGTTATCAGAGAGCCAAGACAATTATCTGACAACATAGCAACACTTCACGTCTCCAGCTACAACCCATTTTCTACTCCCTCGACTTGTTATTCGCCTTGCGCTAAGGGCAACTGCAATAAATAAATGAGCCAACTGTAAAGACAGAAATTCCTACGTAAACGTTGAATATAGTGAAGACAGAAGTTTACTGAGGTGTTAATAAGGAGTTAATGATATTAATAAATTAAAGCACCATTTGTTTTGAGGGCCAAATAAAGAGACAGGGTGCTAACTGCAGCTTTTCTGGGACACACAATATTCATTGTTTTAAAAGGAGTATTTTTTTAAGGTTTATTTCTGTAATCAGTATAAAAAAAAAAATTTTAAGGGAGGAAACAGACTTAAGACCACAAACATAACACTTAGGAGTAACTTGAACCTCCAGAACTCAAGACTGTTGTAAATGTATTTACGTCACTGCAAGACGTTGTGCTTCCTTGACAATCCTCACACTCTGAATACTCAAAAATACTCAAATTCCAATATTTACTAGCTTCCAGCTTTATATATTTAGATGTAAATTAAGTTAATCCCTGTTTTTGGCCATTCAGAGAGTCTGGTGGTAAAACGACATAGCACACATACACTTGGAGTTAGCTTTTTATCTTGCCTTTCTTCAAATACCATGTTGCAAATTAACTGAACCACTTCATGCAAAATACTTGAAACACTTTCTTAAAAGCAAATGTACATATTTGAAACCAGGTATGCACACATGAGCCCAACAAGAAAATGGGTGCTACCTTCAATGATCTGCTTCTCAGTACCAAACAATGGTGGACTAATTTTAATTGAAATTCCGACTGCATATATTGTATGGCTAATTAAGCTAAACGCTAGAGTCACATTAATGAATGCGCTAATCCACGCATAGGAATCCCTGCAGAGCTCTTTTTGCTGCAGTTCCCTACGAACAGACGGGATTATTATTTGTGTTATTGGTTTATTTGAGAGCCTGATTTGGGTTAATCACAAATAACTTCTACAAACATTATGACAGGGTGTGTGTAGACTCACCTTGACAATGAATTGCATAGATGACCTCTCATCAGGGAGGTAGTTGATACAGTACAGGATGAAGCCCACGATGGAGACCAAACACAGCTGCAATACGCAAAAAAGTGATTGGCATAGTTCAGTTAGATTCACTCATATTTTACCATTTCTCAATAGAATACTCGTTTTGTGGACTTTCATTACCACAAAAAATGAACTCAACCCATGCATTCCTGACGTGATGCAAGCATGATATTATTTTAATACACTCTACCTTGTTTCTGTTATGCAGCATGAGATTTACAGTATGTTTGCTATTTATTAATAATCTTGGTTTAGAAAATCTTGTGTCCAGTTTTTCAGGGGTGTCGGTTAATATTGCATGATTCAGCAGTAAGCTATCATCTGATTACATTACTCTCTCCTCTCTCTCTCCCTCCTCTCTCTCTCTCACACAGACACACTCACACTATCTCTTCAGTGCAATTGGAGTCTTGTGACTAACGTGCAGCATCTTATTTAAATGTTTTTCCCAGGTTCTTAAGCACTCAGGACTCTCTGGAAAGTTCTTGATGACCTCAGTGTTTTTCACTCGGCTGAATCTCGTGAGGATCTAACTCGGGATGTTGGTGTCCAGGGATGTTTGCGAGAGCAGATGGCATCTGTAATAGGCTTGAATAGGACCCAAACAGGAACAACAGTTTTCTTTCCTCTCACCAAAATGTCACCTTGAAATTTATTCTAAACTATGATGATAAATACAATTTATCTTTTGTTTTTTGTTTTTGTTTTGCTAGAAATGAGACAAATGTTCATGCTCGTTGTCTTTGGATTAATAGATTAAAGCATTAACACAATCATACTGGTTCCTGAAAAAGTGCTTTCCACACATAATGTAATCTGACAGCTGTCAACACATTTGAATTTCACTTGCTTTCATAACATTTTCAATTCAGCTGACATTTAAGCTTTTATTTCCTACTCTTTAAATTTAATTTCAATTCCTTTCCTCTCTTACACATAATTTTACACTTTTACGCTTTATTGTAGAGACATTTCAGCTTCTTTCATGTCTTACTCTACAGCTCTTAATTCAACTATTTTCAATGCTTTTGTGCAAACCAACAACTTGTCTTTCTACATGGCTAAAATTCCACATGCTTTCAGTAGTTAGAGTTAAACTGATCTTGACGGCTTTTACCTGCAACACTTCAAGTGACACCTCAGGTCTTCTTAATTCTTGAACCTCAACTACTTTAGGAGCATCAAGTTAAACTCCAAACAATATCTTGCATGCAAAAGATGTTTTACATGCATTTTCTTTAATTTCTTGTGATTTAGCCTATTGAAATTACATGTGTATTTAAAATATACGGCTTACATTCAAAATGAAACTTTTTGATAGAGTAACTGCATGTGTGCTGCAATTTATGTGAATGTGTCCTGATAAGGCAGATGGTGGGCTGAAGGATGATGAGGTGTAAGCAGGCATGCACATCACAGTTGTAAATAATAATTTGGTTAGATGCTACTTAAGTGTTCAAAGGTCAACTTTGAGTTTGGTATGGCTTGTCTCATTCGCCCAGATGTTCTAGATGGATTGGACATGCAACCAATCCTGCAGAAGGTGCAAACAGGCCTCAAGTATGTACAATTACACACAGGTATATATAGCTGAAGGACATGCACAAGTATCAGAAAATGGAAACTGAGGTTCCATGCAAATATGAGAAGGACGTTGGAGTGTAAGGATGGAGCTTACAATGATCCCAGCCCAGTGTGGCGTCTCCCTGGTCAGGAGTGAGGGGCTGATGGCCAACATAAGGAAGGCCACAGCTGTGATGGCCACCCCCAACAGCAGCTGTAGTATGGCGACGAGCAAAGGAAAGCGACAGACTCTGCACTTATGGCTGTCCATTGGCTCTGGGCTTTCATCTCTCATCTTCCTGCCCTCCTTCTTGTGTGATGAACCTTTCTGTCCCTTCCCTATTTCTCCTCTTGTCTTCAAACTCTTTACCTCTCTGTCCTCACGACTTTTACTGTACTGTTTTGGGTGGCTGAGTCTGCCTGCCTGCTGTCTGCCTCTTTCCCCCTTGCTTCCCCTCCCTACCGAGGCCTCCTCTCAACATAAGCCCAGATCGGCTGCTATTTGGAAACAGAGAAGGCTCTGAACTAATATGGAAAACATTTGGACTGGATTCCTAAAGCAGCTCCAGTGCCACATATAGAGCAGGCAGCATACTGTGGAGGAAAGGAAGAGGAGGGAAGGGGGGCAGGAAGATACAAAGGGGGATTCCAACATACGGCTGCGAGATGATTTCACTTGTAGTCACATTTAAGAGAAGAAAGGGAAAGTACAGAGGTGGATCAGCAGGTATGAGTTAATGAAAAGCCAGCGCAGAAGAGGTCACACTTCATTTGAGAGCGGGAGTGATTGGATCGTTCTTTGTCAGCACTGTTACACAAGAGAGCCATATGCTGCCAGCCAGAAAATGTCACATGACTTACAGGAAGAAGTAATGTGATCATAATGCATGTGAGAGCATTACAGCAGCTCAGATTTTAGTGTTTTTGACCGCTTTAATGTTCATAAGAAAGGAACAGGTGTCACGCACAATCAGCTTAAGTTTATAGAGTCATTTATACAACTTTTGTCATTTGTAATAACACATTTTGATGGAAACTGCTTACTTACATTTATGACTACTAAAATGAGTGTAGTCTCCAAAAACATTATGAATTGACTGACTTTGTATTCTTTTGGAGAAATGTGATGTGAAATTTATATTAATTGTTTTAGGAGATTCAACAGTCTCACAAAACGTTGCTTTTATTTATTTATTATTGTTGTTGTTGTTGTTGTTGTTGTTGTTGTCGTCGTCATTATTATTATTATTATTATTATTATTATTATTATTATTATTATTATTATTATTATTATTATTATTATTATTATCACACCCAGATGAAGGCGGGAGAGTTGCAGGCATGCTGAGATTAATAAAGAACCGCGATGCACGTGTTTGAGCACACAGCTGGGCTGGTGCCATGGTTACTGACAACGCAGCTTTCGTCGACAGGAGATGTGTGAGTAGGTTACCCTGTCGGTCCTGCCCAGGGCAACAATACAACAGTGACTGACTCGCGTGAACGTGCATGCACCTTCAGTATGTTCACCCTGTGTCTTTACATTAACATATATGATTTCAATACAGATTAGCATGGGTGTTATATGGTTACATAGACATCTGGAAGTGGCCAGATTTAGCTCCAATGTAACCCCCCCCCCAAAAAAAAAACACACACACACACACCACCCCCTCATAGAACAAATTGCATCTTAAAAAGTAATAGAGGAACGTTTATTGTTCCCTCTAAACTGTGCAAGAGAGTTTGGTGATTTCGGTCTGATGTATCATATTAAATTATACACTCCAGATGCAAAGTTTAGGAGGGAAATGGGAAATGTTAGATGAATGATGCTCATGTGGATTAGACTGTTTCTTTTCACGCCTGCCACATTGTGCGAATGCATCACGTTTCATCAACCAGGTCAAACCGGTTAACACTACTTCGCTATAGGAGCGGCGGCGATATAACACAGAGAAGGTCTAATTACCGGACTTTGTGCTGGTGCAGACTACACGTGAGTCGGAAGCTGTTCCCTACCGGAGGCGCGCGTGCGCTCTCACCACAGCACCGACGGCTTTGCAAAGTGGCAGCTCAGGGAACTATAGACATCAGTCTGAAGCGCAGCTCCACTGGAGGACACGCACAGTGCATCATCTCCCCTCAGCCAGCCTTGCCTCTGTGGCTCTTGGAATAAACAAACATTCCCCAAAGAAGCTCAGGAGCGAATAACCAGCAGCAGAGAAGTGATGGATGAAAGAATACCGCATTTACAGGACAGGCAGTTTATGGAGCACGCAGATTTCTTGGGGTGAGTGTCGCTTTTGGCAAACTCTGTCAAACTCTGTCTTATAAACTGTTATGACAACCTGATGGTTAATCGGACACTTTCTCTTTTACTTTAGGGTGGACTACCCCTCTCTCTACATGTGCAAATCCAAAAGAGGAATCAAACGAGAAGATGGTGGCAAGGTGCGGGCTAATAAATAATTCTTATACAATACTTTGTTGTTATGGTTAACCAGCATTTGTTAATTCACAAAACTTAATTCATACTGTAACTTTAAAAAACAAAACATTGTTCTTCTCTGATACAATAAACGCCTCTATTTCTGTCAGCAGGACGCATACAAGTTACCACACCGATTGATAGAAAAAAAGAGAAGAGACCGAATCAACGAATGTATTGGCCAGCTGAAGGATTTGTTACCCGAACATCTGAAGCTATCGGTAAGATCACGACATAACAAAAGTTTTTACCTGCTCAGCGAACATGGCTTTACATGACAGAGATCTCGCAAATAGCCAACCGAACCTTTTTGTTTTTTGTCTATAGACGCTCGGGCATTTGGAGAAAGCAGTTGTCCTGGAGTTAACATTGAAGCATTTAAACGCACTGACTGCTGTCACCGAGCAGCAGCACCAAAAGATCATCGCTTTGCAGAATGGTAAGATGAATTTACATTAACAAGTTTAAGATGAGTAATTGTTTAAACAAGTCAGATCGCATAGCCTAAAACGTGATTGATTGTAGATGTGAAACTGTGTGCCTACAGTATGAAATATAATAAATTGTATTGTGGATAATACGCAGAGTGCACTTCAAGAATACCACACAATCTAATACAATTCTTGTTTGATTAATGTACACCTTAGAAGCAGATCTGTTCACCGTGCTTGTATGCAGACATGCAAACGTGCTGTTGACACCTGCCCACCATATATTGTCGTGAGCTTATGATGTGCTGCACCGTACAGAGTAAGTTAATCTTTGAACTGCATGTTTCGTAGGGGACCGGTCGATGAAATCTTCCATTCATGCAGACCTGGACGCCTTCCACTCCGGGTTCCAAGCCTGTGCCAAAGAGGTCCTGCAGTACCTGAGCCAGTTTGAGAACTGGACGACACGGGAGCAGAGGTGCGCGCAGCTCATCAACCACCTTCACAAGGTGCTGGCGCAGTTCCAGTCCGGCGGGCTGCCTCTCCAACACCAGCTACCCACCGGGGACGCACAGGATGGGCAGAAAGCTGACAGCCAGACCAACTGTGTCCCGGTCATCCAGAGGACCCAAGGCGGGGAGCTTAACGAGAATGACACAGACACGGACAGTGGATACGGGGGCGAGGCTGAAAAGAGCGATAGCAAAGATAAAGAATGTGAGCGCAATACGACGGAGGGACCCAAGGCGGTGAAAATCAAGCAGGAGTTTGGAGATGAACGCGCTGCCAAAAAACCAAAGATGAACTGGTCTGGGAACGGGTTAGGGGGCGCGGACCCCACCAGGCCCGATGTGGCGCTTATGAGCTCTCTGATGGGAATAACCAGTGTGGGACAGCAGACACCCATTTGCATGCCTTTCTACTTCATCAACCCCTCAGCCGCAGCGTCTTATATGCCTTTTTTCGATAAGAGCAACATTGAAAAGTACATGTACCCAGCTGCGGCCGCTCTTGCACCCCCTTTCCCCTGGCTATACCCCGCACACGCTTCAGCAGCGGCGGCCGCGGCTGCAGCTGCTGCTTTCCCCGGCTTGTCTGCGCACTTTGGAGCCTCTTCTGAACGCAAGGACTCCCTCTCTCCAGACAGCGACGGGTCACGCGAGGCTGAGACAGGCTCACCTGAGGAGCGCGAGGAAAGTCCCGCGGGTGACGACGATAACGATGACGTAGCTGACATGTCCCAGGAGAGCAAGAATAGCCCACACCATCAGTTTTCTGCTTGTCATGCGAGCTAACGTGTCTGTGTTACCTTTCCGTGCATTCTGCTGAGGAGTTTCCGTATTTCTTCTTTTTTTTTTTTTTTTTTTTTTTTAAATAGGCTAGTTTTAAAACGAGGTTTCACAGAAGAGTTTCTCATGTATAATAACATCTTGGCGAGACGGGGCAGTTGTGACGGCGTGTGCCTTTTGCACTTATGCTAGATTAATCAATCTGAATGATTATCGACAATGATTGACACTAATACACGGTTGTGTTGTGCTGGAGTTAGTTTTTTATCCTCTTTGATAAAATATTTTCAAATGGCAGCATTGGTGCCAAAACTTTGAGTACTACAACAGTGCGCAATAGCCCAATCAGCGAGTCTCCCTGGATGTATGAAGCTGCAACTGACCTCTGTCAAGGTTATTAACAGCTTGGCTGACTCTGACTGTAAATATTATTACCTGGAAGATTCATTAACGTTTAGATGTGCACTAAATAGGCCTATTAAAGAAGTGCTCCTCGGAGTGTACGCGTACAGTACCTCATCCCCAACTTTGCCTGGGGTAAGCTTATTGGGAGGCACAAGAGCCTACTGTCCCTCCTGAGAGTAAATGAATGGTGCCCCCTCCTTCCCCTTTCCCCAAACACTCACACCATCTCCATCAATACCACCAAATACAAAAATCAACTTCAACAATCATACATTTATAAAAATGAAATCATGGGAGAGGGGTTATTCCTGATTTTCCTCTGCTGGTGTTTAACAAATCTGAGTTTACTCTTTACTTGTTTGTCTTTGTGAGGAAAGAAAAACAACAATCACTTAAATAATTAAAAATCACAGAAAAAAGAAGCCCTTCATTCACAAGGGTAAGCTTGACCAGCATATTGTACGTCCCTTGAATGAAACATTTCTGCAGAGAGATGCCATGACCTCCTGTCCTGTACCTCCAGGAAACATTGTAGGATAGCACCTTATTGATCTTTGATATTGAATGTACCTGTATTTTCCCAGCTGTTAAAGTTTGTATGTAGGCTGATCTTTACTCTTTGAGATGTAAAGTGCACTTTTTCTGCTTATACCCCCCCATCAATTTGAAAGTCAATCACTGTAGTTCTCTTTGAACCTTTCTTATTGTGTTGTTTTTCTTGAAATAAAAATATGATTTCAACTCAGAAGAGAGAGCAGAGATACCAGATGCTTTGTGATGATTTCATGCAGTAAAAGTGGTGATCAAGTAATTTGCCTAATTTAACAAATCACTGCTCATTTTTAGCTATTTCAAGGTAAAATGATTCAGATCATAATCGGCTTTCAGAGCCCTACACCCCCACTACACACCAGACTATCCTTGATTCTGTTATATGCTATCATTATGTAAAACCTCGCTTTTCAAATATTTGACAAAGGTGGGAAAGAAGCTGTGGTCATGTGACCGTCTGCTGAGATTAATTCCTACAAGTGTAGTGTTGTTTAGTTTTTTTTAAGTGTCACACGTGACTGAATAAACAGATTATTTTCATTGTATTTTGCATACATGACATTGCTTTTGTAGTTCTCTTATGCTGTTTTTTTGCCTCAAATCTGTTATCAACTGTTATATAAAGTGGCATGTGTGTCTGTAAATAGGTTTTTTTGTGAATATACCATAAAGTATACATGTTTATGTCAATGTTGTAGAAGTCTATGTTTTTTTTAAAAGATTTAACTGAGCAACTGTTGCACACTTCGTTAATTCTTTACACATATGCTGTTCTAAATTATTGCTGATGAGTTGTAAAATAAATATCAAAACTAAACTCTGCAGCTTTCTTGTTATTTAACACAAACCTTGTACTGATTCACAGTCTCTAATGTAATCAAATGTAGACAGTGAGGATGAGTAAATATGTTCCTACAAATAGGTACGTGTAAAATTGAGGTAACGGGAAGCAACACACACTGCACAAAACAGACAACTCAAAGCATATTATTTCTAATAGCATTCATAGATACACAATACTGGAAGTCTAGTAGATCAAATACTGTATATTGTTATTAAAGCTCTAATCAGCTGACAGGTCAAAGCAGAGGAATGTACAGTAGGCCAAGGCTTTAAACAAATGTCATGTGATAAAAGGATGATGGAGTGAGATTACCCACAGTCTCTGCAGGCTGATGAAAAACAAGGGGCCTCCTCCCGACTTGTCAAAAGCTTAGAGCAGGACCTAACCCAAGCTTTGTTGTTGCCGTTTTGGCTTATTGCAATATCATTTGAATCTCTATGAGTAATTACGTCACTCCTGATGACCCAGCACCTGATTTGATTTTTTTCTAATTATCTTGGCAACACAGACGTCAGATTGTTGCCAATTTATACCCTTCAAGGTTTTAAATAAACATGTGTTGCCTTAAGGTGCAGCTCCATTTTCAATCTTTTATACTTCAGTTTATTGGCTTCAAATTCTGGTAATCGATACAGTGAGAGGTTAAGCAAATGTATTTATTGGTTTATTTGACCAGATATACCTTCTTGTTATAATCCTCCTATAAAGCCATCGGTTGTTCTTTAAGATGAATATGCATTTGTATTGGAAACATGTTTTATTATTTCATTTTTCTGTGAGAAAAAGTGGTTCTTTTCAAACCATGTTGGAAGCCAATACTTCCACTATTACCAAGCAAATGTCTCCATCTACTGGCCAAAAGCTTGATAGACATTTAGAGCACATTACTGAATAACACATTATGAATTCCCTCTCATTTACATCCACAGAAAAAAACAGTCAGCATGTGCACCAGTTGTGACACATCAAATTTTGTAAGATGGTTTATTGAATCATGCAATCCATGTCATATCAGCAGCCAGTTACAGCCATACATCTGTCAACACTTTGCAGTATATTAAGGCAAGAAAAAATAGAAACAGGTATGTACAGTTGACATCTTACAGTTCTCTAGAACATATACAGTTGTAAACAGTGATCATAGCTACATCTCGTCCCAAGGTGGTAGGGAAAATCCACCATAATTTGTAGACCATTAAACTTTCATGATCTAGTTTAAACTGTCGAATTTAAAAACTCTCCTTAAACTAAAAAGCAGAGAGACACACTGTAGTGATAATGTGTTTGTGTGTTTTGTACATAGCAACTGTGACAAGGTGGACCTCCCTTTTGTATAACACCAACCATCTATTTATTCCTGGACAACAGTACTGATCTAAACTGGCAACTACAGTATACAGTATGTGTGCATGACAGGAGACCAATCAGATTAAATGACAATGCATTTTACAGCACACAGTATTATGGTGACAATAATACAGTAGCAAAGTGGAAAGCACTGTCAATAATGTTCTTTCCATTTCTACAAAGTACTGACATAAAAAACAAGCATCCTCTTTGTTGCCATCCTATTGCCATTTCTCTCTGTGCAGCAATGTGGCACTAACACAGCTTATAACATATGATCTAAACTGACTAAGATCATTGTTTCAATGTCTCTACTAAAGCTTTACTGTACATTATTTAAATACACCAACTGCTGAACGAATATAAAGGCACTTTGCTGTGGTTAGCAGCTGAACTACAATCTAAAAAGGGATTCACACCTTGGCTTTCTATGACTCTGAACAGACACAGACACAGACACAGACACAGACACAGACACAGACACACATCCCTTTAATCACTGATTTACTCACATTCACTCATACTCACAGTAACTGTAGCAATCCATTGTAATATTACATGCCATCATTTTTAGATTCTACTAAAAACTGATTTACTGTACTGTGGGTGCTCTGCACATCCAGATATGGCTATATTCACAGCACAATCATGCAATAAGACCTGCTAATCTTTGGCCACAGATCCTAAGAGCAAAACAAGCACAATCAATTTGGCAAAAAATATAGGATGTCATCTTCACACAAAAAAACCCAAAAAACAGTTTATGTGTAAAACTAACACTTTCATTTTGCAGATACTACTGCCGGAATGAGGACACTGCATTTCTGTATCTGTGAATGCACCACTTTGTAATAAAACATAATAATTCACTAAATAATGCTAAAAAGTAAGAAAACACATTTACAATATGCCATTTTGGTACGTACAGACAGTAACATTCTTCAGTAACAAAACTATCAACCATTTGTGCATAGTTTTAACATAAGTCAGAGCTATGAGAATAGATTCTGATTTACAAAATGATAGACTCTATAGTTATAGTTTTATTATAGACACAAGTGGATCCTTCATTGCTTACATAAGAACCAGTCATTATGCTTGGTAAAGTGTATTCACGGCAGAATTATAAATGTTTTCATGGATGAAATGTATAGATTCACAAACCAGATTCCCAAGGATACTGTTCAAAGAGCCATAGTTTTGAATCATGATGCAAGTGAGAAAACAATACAAATCATTCTGCAGGTACTAAAGTGAAAGTAAAAGTACATTAAGTGGATATGTTTATAAAGGAAGTCCATGACGGCCTAGCATGTTTAGAGACAGTGTGCCATGAAACATGGTGGCACTGTCGTGCTTTTCTTCACGCCATAACTTCACATCATCTTCCATTCACACCAAGAGCTTCAAGACTTCTGTTCAAAGGTCAGCAATGTTCCTTCACTGCAGGCTTTCACACTCAAGGTTGCCTTCAGTTAACTGAGACAACAGTGCATAGTGGTGTGCTACTGAGGTATCCTGTACCAAGATATCCACTTACAAATGGGCTCTAGAGAGAAATGAGTTCTTCTGTGTTCCCTCCAAGCAGACATGTGCAGCAGAGCCTCAAACGTAGATCCCCTCTGGGTTCAGGCCAGAACTGAGAGGGCTGTGGAGGACCCGAAGGTGACCCGACATAGGGTGCAAGGACACGGGACGCTTCAGTGAGCCAGACAGGGGAACTAAATCTGAGAGACAAAAAAAGTTAAAATGAGACAAAACACAGTTTGTTCAGTTGTGGCATGTGACAAACTGAGCCTTCACTGATGTTTTTGTCAAGCTACAGTTTCAAAGGTCAAGAATGAAATTTCTTTCTATTTAACTTTATTTTTTGCTGTCAGACTTTCCCACACGTTGTTTTTTTTTTTTGAAGGTTTTTGTTCTTATCTTATTTTTTAAAAGTACCTCATTAATTAACATCCCTAATACCAATAAATCCTCAGATCAAAAACCTAAAAAACTCATGTATGTTACATGATAGCCCTCATATTGTGCCACTAGGGGGCAGTACCGAGCTAGGCAGAGAATCAGCCAATGCAGTGAATTTTATGGCCACACAGAAATTCTCTTGCTGATCACACACACACACACACACACACACACACACACACACACACACACACACACACACACACACACACACACACACACACACACACACACACACACACACACACACACACACACACACACACACACACACACACACACACACACACACAAAATGGAAGGTTACTAGAAGGACATGAACATCATTACTCTTCATAATTGAAAACTATTACCATGAAGTGTAATAAAGAGACTTACAGCTCCAAACGATGTTATGATGAAGTACATGTCATGCAGGAAGAAAAATATCTGGGCTCTTAGTAGGGTGAGCTGTACAACTGAAGACTGTTTTATATTGAAGATTTCTTCCAAAATTGATCTGAGCAGTTATAAACCATTTCACCATCACTGTCCCATAGCTGCAGTCCCACTAGTTTTCCATACGTGTCACAAAACTGAAGAGTGCAACAAATATTGCAATATGCAACAGTTAAACTAGTCCACTAAAAATGGATTTCCTTCAGTTTAGCAACTCTTGTTATTAAATTAAAGGAAACCTCTGTTTTATGGCCTGGCCTGAAAATGTTGGTTTAATTTAATGCCGACACTGAAAACCTCAGTTTTACAAGTTTGTATGTTTATTTCTGTGTGGAGGCGTATTTTAAAAACATGCGTATTTAGGTTTCTGCCTTTTTTTTTGGTTGTTGAAATTTTCTCATTCAGCTGCATGCTTCAATCTTAATTCTAACAAGCCGGTGATATCCCTGGTTACAACATGCACTTTTTCAACTTCTGTATTTGTTCAATCCGTTTGTTCAATCTGTATGACTATAATATGACATATCTATCTCTTAAGTTTTTTAATATAGCTGGTTGATAGTTGATATTAATGGACCATATTTGGATTGTGACTGCTTTATTATGCAATGCACTTAGTTTATGTCTTCCGCTCTCTGCCATTCTCCTGTAGGATGACAGAACGTTGCTCAAATGAGTCCACCACAGAAACTACTGAGCATGTGATAGAGGGACAATATGATGGAAGGAGTGAATGAAGGACGGAGAAAGTAGGGTGAATTAATGGGTGCCAAGTTAGTCTGTATTCAGGCAGCTGTTGGCATGGAAACTATAATTGCCACTGGAGTGGGTAAAAACTAATACTGAACTCTCTGCTCGCCCCACACCCCCCATTTTCTCTATGACACATACTCACACATACTGTACACACAGTGAGCGAGCTGAGTCATTTTCACTCAGCAAGATGTCAAGACATAAGGTGGAATAATAATAAGCACCTTGATGGAACAGCAAGAATTTACTCAAGCACAGACAGATTCATAGACACTTAATGCACTTAAATAAAAATAATTAATATGTTGCCTGTGCGAAAGGCAACATTAGAGCACCATTTACCCTCAGACTGCTTGCACTATGACATACTCTTACATTATAATGCCTGTCTTGGGTCAGACCAATTTTTATCAGTTGGAGTTAACTGACCCTTTTCTCCCAGGCTACATATCACATGAACATGGTCAGTACCCTATTTGACATTTATGTTAACAGCAGGAGATACCTGGGTATATATAACACTACGCATAACTGTACACTGATGCTTACAGCATGTTCTGTGGCAAAAGGTTCAGAATTTATATTAGAATATCATAGGAAGAGTTGTATTACAAAGTTGCAAAAACAACCTATTAAATATATAAGAGCAAAATGAAATTACCTATACCATGAGTGTTGCTGGTGCTTTCATCCTCAGTGGGTTCAGCTGGCAGCACTGTGACTTTGGTGCCGGTTTGCTTGATAAACTGCTGCAGGTTAACTTGCCTCAACTCCTTGGTCAGCTGCTCCAGCTCATGCTGCATGTCCTTCAATGAAACAGCACCAAGAGAAATGATGTTCAGGAAACAGTAAAGCATCACCAGTCACAAAAAAGATTGATTAATTCTACACATTGCTGTGTTTGAGCATTTTTATGTCTAGACACTTGCAACATTTGTTTAAATATTGAAAGCCCTTATTCATCACAGTTTTTATTGTTTTGGGTCAAAATATATCTGCTGTATGTCATAACTCAGATCAGTATGTTGAAAAATCCCACATAAACAGACTTAATTATTAACACGCACCAGAGAGCACATCACTTTACTCACTGACACAAATCAGACACATTTTTAGATTTTTACAGAGCATTATTTGACCAAATTGCTTGGGAAATAAAATGTATTTGCTATTTTTTTTTTTTTTTTTTTACTGATCACAGTCAGGAACAATTCAGATGGACAGGAAGTGTTCTGAATGAACACATTCTTCCTGATGGGTGGTCTCAGTACATCAACCTACAGCAGTATGTTGTTATACCACTCTGGGAAAAAAAAATTGAGGAAACGACCAACAGGTACCTGAATGCATGCATATGTCTCACCTGTAGTTTCTTGCTGCTTTGCACTAGTGACCTGTCCACAGCTCTACAGCTGCTCTCCAGCTGGACAGCCTGTCTCTCCTGGGCCTTCAGCTCAGTTTTGACCCTTTGGACCTGAGCCTGAGCCTCTGCCTCACTGACCCACTGGGTCTCCTGTCGCTCCCTTTGCAGCCGCTCTTCTTCCAGACCTGCCTCTATACCCTGATGGGACAAAGAGAAACAGTTAAGGAAAAAGATGGAAGCCACATACTTAAATATACATGGAATAAAAAGACTAGAGTGAGGGCTCTTAGTTTAACGTGATAAAAAAAGATTTGAAGAAAAAAATCATATTCTTTAATTTTAAGCTGGTTATTTTAATCATTTCTGAAAGCTTGCTACTATAATAAATTGTTTTAAATCAATTATCCCAAAAAATCTCCCACAGATAGCACACCTGTACCATTTCCAGCTTCTCTTCAATCTCTAGCTCACAGTCTTGCAGACGACCACGAAGCTCCTGCAGCCTTTCCTCCAGCTGTCTCTCACTCTCTATCTCAATCTGCAGCTCAGTGGCCCAAAACTCCTCCTCCTCCATCTCCACCTCGTTCTTCCTCAGGTGCTTCTCCAGCCTCAGGATCTCGTCTAACAGCCCTCCACCTCCACCTGGGTCCCCACCGCATCCTGAGCCTCGCCCTCCTCGCCCCTCGGCCCAGGCCTGGAGCTCAGCCTCATAAGCTCCCAGCTTCTTCTCCAGGACATTCAGAGTCTCTCTCTGTAGACTGACCAGTCTAACCAGATCCTCCATGCGACAGGCCCACAGGCCAGGGGATGCAGACCCAATGGCTGCTCCTGCATGGTGGTGATTTCCACTGTTTCCCAGAAGAAGTCTACGTTTGGCTTCTGCCTCTCCAACCCGTCCTCCACCCAGTATCTCCCTGAGACCTCTGGGTGCACCGGTGAATGTGAGAGACTTGCGACGCGGCTCACGGCGGCGGAGGGAGCGCTCATTGGGATGCCGAAGCTTTGCAAGGGGAGGGAGGCTCTGCCGATGCAGCCCACGTTCAGGCCCCCTGAGAGGAGGTCCTTCTGAGGGGGGCCGTTCGGTCAGGGAAGGGCCTGTGCGGTGCAAGATCAGCTGGACGTCACCAGCATACTGGCCCCATGTGTTGAGAGAAGCAACAGGGCTCTCATGAGGGGCTAGGTGACGCTCAGTGTCTCGCCATTTTTCTACAAGAGTGTATCTCCCAGTGCGACCTGTGAATAACACAAGAGTAGAAGATACTCAATAACTTAGATTTTTGACTCTAGTTTTAATACAAGTAGATGATAAAGCACAACTGAAAGTCCAGTGTCAAACAGGTTTTCTGAGTTGGGCTGCTGGAGACAGGCAGCAGTGATTTTATAAGTAAGAACACTCTGCTAAAAGTGACTAAAAGCTGCATAGATTTCCAGTGTTTGAGTGTTATTTCTCATTGAGTTTGACACTGTAAGCAGCCCTTTCACTTTACTTTTCATTTGATGCTTGAAAAATTAATTGCCTAATGCCATTTAAAGAAAACCTAGACAAAACACTTGTAGTACTGTGTAGACAGAAACACTTGAACCACTTGTAAAATGCCAAAGTACCAAATAAATATTGGTATCTGATCACTTAACATAGTGTATATGTTTTTAATAGGAAAAGAAAAGGCAAAGGAGGGGGCTCAGTAGTGCTGCTTTTTCAGCTTGGCAGGAGAGCCAGGGATGAGTCAGACTTTCCCTCCTCCCACCCTCCTTTTGTGGGAAGTGATGTCAATACAGTCTGCTCAAGTGCCCCTGTTCCTCACGGAGCCATATGGGACAGGGAGGAGGCTGTAGATCCCAAGAAAGTACCAATAAAGCCTCTGACTATGACCCACTGTATCTCAGCAGGAGCTTAACATGTAGGCAGGGGACTCAAATACTTGTTTACTTCATAGAGATTTCTTTTCAGTTAACAATAAGCCGTTTGGCATTTTGGAAAGCCTTACACCCAGATTACAGCTGAGGGTTGATGAATGCTTAACAATACCCTTGATTCAAAGGCTTTTCTTGTTTTGGACTTTCAAGTTCTTCAAGTGTGAAGAAAATGTGCAAAGATTACTTTGTGTGAATACAATGTAAACCAGCAGACATGGTCAGTGCAATTTAATAGTATTAATCATGATTTTAAAAAAAAAATATTTTCTGAACAGTTGCTTTGTTTGACATCCACCGGCTCTCCATGAGTGAGACATGTGAAACAACAAAAATGCAGCAACTTTTTTAAAAGAGTAAATATTAGTTGAGTACATGACACTGTTAGTCAACTCAGCTCAGGAAATATCAGTTTCCAACATTTTAAAATAACAGGGACATACTAACTTAATAATTATCTCTCATTTCACTTCACAGGGAAATCAAAAATACATTAACTCAGCAGAAAAATCCCAACAAGCCTGATGACAGCTTGTATCGCAGGTGTGCGTTTGTGGATTTCTTGTACAGCATAATTTACCTATGGCCTGAGCCAGAGCAATCACCACTTCCTGGCAGGTGGTTGCCTCGGTGACCCCACAGACGACCCTCTGGACTCCATCCACCCAGACCTTGAGCTCCATGTTGGGTCAGAAGTGTGGAGGCCTGTTGTAATGTGTTGGCCCCGACATTCTTGAAAGGCTCCAGTGGTGCAGGGCAGCTGAAGCCCCTCTGGCTACTTCTCTGCAGCGGAAACACAAGGGAAAACAGGAAACAGTTAGTCAGGATGTGCTCGAGGCCAGGGTTGTAATGATCTGTTCCCTGAAAGAATCAAATCTGAGGAGACATAAGATGCAAACAGTTCCGTCTGTGATTATATATTATTTAATACAAGGTATGATTAGGCTATTTTAGAATTGCTTAAAAAAGGTAAAAGGATAGCTCATACAGCCAACCAGGCATGCCAGGACCAGCTGGCCATAACACTGTTGTTTTGTGCTTCTCTATGAATAGGTACATGTCTATTGGGGTTGCAGGAAGAAACTGCCAACAGACATTCCCAAACTGAGTTCCTGCTTTTGTATAGAGAAATGCATGGAAGCAGTGAAGACTGAGCAGGAAGATTGACTCAGTGACCAGGACTAGACAGGAACAGAGAGTGAAACAGAGAAGGAATGTTACATTTAAAAAAAAACAAAGACGCACAAGCTGGACGGGATCATAACACAAAGAAGTTAAGTGAGGTTTTGTTTTTGATGTCATTGTTCTGTGACATATGTAATTGAATTAAGAGGCCTGCTGTCTGTACTTACAGTACACATCATTCCCCAAAGGCTCATTAGAGCAGTCAATACTATGATGCAAGTAAAAATACTCTCTAAATTTAAAGCTTGAATGACTACATGAAGCTTGATATAATAGCCATTGATCATATTATGGATGCAATTTAAATGATTCACATATGAATCTGTGCAGAAATACAAATGTGAACCGGTTACTAACATTATCAGATTTACAAAGAACATATTAAAAATGTGAAGGAGAGGTTAACTACCAGCATAACACAGTACCTGAAAAACCCATCTAGGGATCCTTCAAAATGTTCTTCAAGGACATTGTGCCGGGAGAGAATGAATGGCATCTCTCCAGATCTGTATCTCTCTTCATGGATCTAACCTTCACTGCACCTCCACTACTCAGCCAAAAGGTCCTTTTGTTTGCCATTCCCCCCACCAATTACACCTCCCCCATCTCCCCCACCCTGACTCTAGAGCACATTTGTTTCATAGTCCCTATCCACATTCACAAAGTCACCCATACCAGCCTGTCCTACCCGCCAACCACTGTTTTTTCTAAATATGGTGAAGACATTAAGTAGCACTGCAAGGTAACATTTGTAAGGTTAGATAACAAATGGACCATAAGCTAATGATTATTTAATATATTGAGTACTTCAGTTGGGGGATTAAAGGTTTACTTTATAGAAAAAGGTTTTTTTTTTAAATTGTCACAAGTTAACAAAGCCCAAGATGTCATATTCAAATTACTTTGTTTAACTTTCTCACTTTTTAGAGGATGAAACAATCACATATTAGTCATTTTTGCTTTTAAGTGATTTAAAAGGTTAATGGATTATCAAGTGTTGCCGATTAACTTTCAATGAATTGTCTAACCAATCGACAAATCATCACAGCACTACTAACCACCAACAAAATTTGGCAGGTGTCAGAGATTTAGGTGTTCAGATCAAGTGTGAGTTATGTGCATGAATAGACTGAATTTGTGTCTCATTTTGTACTTAAATGACATACATTTGCATTTATATGTACACAAGTGTCATCTTTGTCTGTGGCCTGGCTTTTGAACGCTCTGTTCTTGGCGTATTCACAGCTGGTTGGGAAGTGCTTTTGTCTTTTATTGAGACTGCCCTTATATGGCATTAAAAGGCTGAAGAATGGAAGGGAACAGGAACACAGTCATTCACAAGAAAGCTGTGAGACTGACCCAAAACACTGTCACCATTTTGTTTAACCCTTTTTCCAGAGGGCTGTGGAAACAGTAATAGGGACCGAAGAGGTCTTGATGCAAAGCAGGCGTAGGGGATCAGCCAGGGAGAGGGTTTGGATACAGTGGAGGGGGAAGGGTAAAGTGAAAAACCTACAAAAAAAGCTACCTACAATAATAACCCTTAAAGCCATCTGAATCAGAGGGATTTACAAAAACTGCTGAACAGAATTCTGTACAAATGTACTGGCACTAAGAAAAGTTACAGTAGTTGTTGTTTTTAGTCAAAAAGAGACAAAAAACACAAAAGGTACGACTGTTCAAACAAAAAGAGAACACTTTAATGTTAAGTAAAGACGAAATAAACTGATTCAATGCCTTGTCTTTGCATGACCGTGATAAGACTCAGTGGGGCATTTATAAATGTCAGCTGCTCTGGTCCAGACTTGTAACATTTATATTCATTAACATTAATCCAGAATACCCAACTGATGATACAGGCGCAGCGGTGTGGGGCAGAGTGCCATCCTGAGCTCTGCTAGCTCCATTCCTCTGGCCTGTCAAAGCCGCAGCCTGGGGAGATGCCCGCTCCCTGATTTGTGCAGCCCGTGTTGTGCCAGAGAAGCATTTCACGAGACAGAACACGGCTTAAATTCCTATGAAATCTATTTGTATTCAGTTGAGAGATGATCAACTGCTGCAAAACCTCAAGCCCTCATGACTCTAAAGCACATTTGTTTCACTCTCGTACTGGTTGAGTATTGTTGACTCAAGATGAATTCCTTCCTGCGCAGTGAGGTGTGTGAGCAGCACTGAGCAGCCAGCCTGCCTGTCCTGCTGCTGATGACAGTTCTCCAGGCCTACAGGAGGATGCCGAGTTGGCAGGGAAAAGGCTTCAGCTGGCTGCTGGTGTAAGCAACCTACCATATGCTCCTGTGGGTGTTTCATCACAACCAACACACTACTTTAACATACTCCATGAAGAAATACTGTAGGAGTTTTTTTATTTTTATTTTTATTTTTATTTTTTTACTGTAGGAGCTTAAATCTGGTCCTGCCTCTTTCGGGGATTTACATTCTATTAAGCATCATAAACTGGCTTCGAGTATTGTGCGGTTTAACAGTTTGCTGAACAAGAGGGAATTTTAGCAAAACAAGAATGGGAATTTATAACATTAAAACAAAACCATGAGTAAGCTCAGCTCAGGAGAAAGCAGGTGGGGCAGAAACTTAACCAACATGAGAAATCATTATGTTCCGTAAGTACTAGCTCCACAAATAGGGAGGTGGAAAAACCATGCAGCCAAGTTTTAGGCATTGTAAGTTTGAATGCATTTAAACCCTAGTAGCTAATTAAATCAAATAGCTAATATATTACACAGAGTTTCTGACATGCAAAACTAACCCACGCTGCTGTTAATTAAAGACAATGGGGAACATCTTACAGACCGGAGCGACAGCAGTCCTGTTCCAGTGCTTAAAACCTCTGCCTATTGCTAACCAAACTTTAATTCAAATGTAACTTCCTGTAGCGCAACATGTAATTACTAGCAATTTATACTCTGCTGTAATTGGTAACAGATCTGTTGTGAGACGGAGCTCTGTGAGCACAAGGACAGACGCTGGTTTATTGTGGAGGCGCTGGTGTTGTGTGGGGCGGAACAAACTGGAGAAATCTCTTTACCCTTCTTCTGTATTTCTTCAGAGTGTCATCAAGTGCTGTAACCCAGAATAGTCTCTGAGCCTAAAGCATATTGGGTGGCAATAGTATACCATTTATGTGAGACATGCAGACCGGATGGAACCACTGTGGTTAAAAGTAAGTGCAGTGAGAACCTGATAAGGAAGTTCCTCATCCCAAATATGCCAGCCTGGCCTGTTTATAATACCCTCTGTGAAGTGTAAACATTATAGAGCATGGCAAAGACTGTTGCCAGAGACAGGCCTTGATCCTGTAGAGTAAAAACTGATAACGTGCAGGGTATACATTCCTGAGCTGTGAGAATGCAACGGGCCGTGACTACAAGATAAGAAAGCTATGGGTCCCCCTGCTTTGTGATCTTGATGGCTGTGAATCAGGCAGCAGCTATGCAATGACACTTCTACACACTGTACCAAACATGTAGTATTTTTCATACTAGAGAACTATTGCAAAATCAGCGAACTTGCTTCCAACATTCTGCACAAATGAAATGGCCAATCCATTAATGGATGTTTCCTATTTTTCCCTGAAATCTCTAAAAGCCACTGCTGTGCACAATGTCTATGTCCTATTTCCTGAGAAATTAAATATGACACTGTACCACCTCTCTATTAGGAAGATAACAGACGGTTGCAAAATGACTTAAATTTCCCCTCTACTCAAAAATGCATTTTGCTTATTGTCACCTCAGTGTGATGTTTAAACTTCATGATGAAAGATGTATGTGCAGAGCTAAAATAGTGTACCTAGAAGCCTGATTTGTGACATCAAATACATATCAAAAATTGTTTTCTTTCTTGATGAGACTTAGATGAGAAGATTGACAGCACTTTAATATCTTGGTTTGGGGCCAATCTTTGGGTCCAGTATTCAATTTACACAAATGTGATGTGGAAATTTGAAGCCTCCGGGGCACAAACAGTGAGAATGGACCTTTCATTGAAGTAGAACACATCTTGTGTCCAGCAGTTAAGTTTGAGATGAAATGTACTTATACATTGACTGATACTAGATTTTAAATGAGAAGGGAGTAAATGTAATTGTAAGGGGATAATTTAACTTTTTTGTGGGAAAAACTATGTAAAACAGATTATTATTCAAATGATAGTATTTTACAAAGATCAACAAAACAAAATGAACTCGAATAACATAAAATCCCACACACACACACACACACACACAATCTCTCTCTGCCTGGCTGATATTAAACTATTAGGCACTGGAGCGGCCTCCCCATTTTGGGAGGTCAGTGCTGGACGGCACGTTTGGCCAGCAATAATGCCGCCTTTGTTTCCTTGCCATATTCACTGCTCCCTAGCCAGCTTTGAAGAGCCAGTGGGGCAGGCAGCAGGCTCCTGCACAGGGGGAAAAGAGACGCAGCAGCAACACAGCAGGGCAGCAAGAGGCCTCTGGCTAAGGTTTACATGTAACAGCTGTTTGTAAAACATCATCTGGTGCTGAATAACACTCTTGCATATAGCATTTATAGAGCTGCGAGTGTGTTATAGCAGTGGCTGGCAGCGACACACAAAAGCCTCCAAACTTATTTATTTTTCCAGTCTGTAGGTAGCTCTTTGCATTCTGGTCTTTGCCATGCTGTGATGCCTTTCAATGCAGCAAAGATCTATCTAAACTGAAGTAGTCCTTAAAGATCAAATTGTATGGCTATGGGATATACCTGAAACCCAGGATGAGTGCATCCACTCTACAGGTTGGTTCTACTACACCTGCTGTATGCTTATAAGTAGTGTGAAATGAAAGGGATTTCATATTTAGTTTATGTGATGATGAGTAAAGATCTGTTGAGACCATGAAAGTAAGCAACTTCTTAAAGTGAAAGTTCTACAGAATATTAACGCCAGGTAAGATGATACTGCATGGTAATAAAGTCTTAATCAATTCAAAACACATCAAATGCTTACACATTTCTCACTTAGACTTGATTTAAAAGCAATACAAGTTTGTTGTGTCTGCACTAAAAGGTCCTGAAACGTAACACAGGAGTATCTTTTGACATAGAACTGTATTGTGCCTAGTATTATTATTGTGGGGGGACGAGGCTGGAGAAATGGCGATAATGGGCTGCAGTGAGCTCACAGAGTAGCCCAACTACTCTACTACAGAAATGTTTCCGTTATCTCAGCCTCACAATTACAGCAGGCTCAACTGCGGCGCATTCTGCTATAATTAGTATCGTGTAATGGTCTTACCTTCGAGATGCAAAGAGGATTCAACTCACTGCTCTCTATCCGAAGTGAAGTTGAGAGGAGAAACGTGCGTAAAGGCGAAAATTCCGCAAAATGTATCCTTCTTCACCATTGCCCTGTAAATCACTTCCAACGAATTGCGACAAAGTAACGTTTGGCAGCTGGGCGAAAACTGGATAAAAAGGCAACAGACGCCTTTAAAAAGACGGATAATTAACGTTTTGGATGACTGTCCGAAAGTTTGTGTCTCTCCTCTCTGTGCGCTAGTCTTTTGCGGTCTCACCAATAGGCTGCGGAAAATGCCCCTCTCCCCGTTTCATTACTCCTGCTAGTTAATACATCGCATTGGAACTGGGACACCGCAAGGCATTGTGGACTGTTTAAAGCTGCAATACACTCTGAGGGGGGAGGCTACCTACAGCCAACTTTTACGCATCCAGAACATTTCAACAGAAGAATGGCACCAGACAGACTCGTATTTTTGATAAGATACAGTACCGAGGAGGTCTCCACTTAAATAAGACACACCTGTTGTTAGATAGGAATCTGACCACGGTGTGGTCTTCTTACATCTGCACGCAATCTACGCACAGATGTGTTTTGAAGAACATCACCTACTAAACTTCAAATCCATTCAGTTCATTGTTTGTTGAGCTCTTGTGACCAGCTGTGCCACTTGGTAGTTAGTGTGAGTTGTGTCCTGATAATTTTTTCAAGATTTAATAATGTATTTGATTGAATTTGAATGATTTTATGTTTTTAATTTTCATCATCAGCATAAACATATAAACTATTGTAAATAAAACCCAAGTGTCTGGTCTCATTTCTAAAAGGAACTCCTCAAACTCAGTTTCCTTTGTACATAAAGGTACTTTAAGATTCCTTTTCATCTAAAGTTGCTTTAATTCCCCTGGTAGGTGCAGTGCTGGTAGTAGCCAGTGTTTAATAAACAAACCCTCACAAGTTGCTCATTCACCTTCCTGAGAGAAACACACCAAAGGTTGAGGATGCTTTCAGAGAAAGACAGATCAATCAGTGTGAAGATAGATAGAGATACACATTTAGGCACAAAGGGAGAACTGACAGATGAATTGCAGAAGTCAAGTCAATATAATTTATATAGCACCAAATCATAACAGAAGTTATCTCAGGGCACTTTTCACAAGGAGCAGGTCTAGTACAGTACTTTTTAATTTACAGACACCCAACATTCCCCTGTGAGCAAGCACTTGGTGACAGCAGCAAGGAAAAACTCCCCTTTAATGGGAAGAAACCTCAAGCTGAACTGGGCTTGACCAGTTGGGTTGAGAGAGAAAGAAGTAGGATGAGAGAGAAGAGAGACATAGAGAAGCACAACAACAACAACAACAACAACAACAACAACAACAACAACAACAATAATAGAAATATGACCAATAATGATAGCAGCAGCACTGAGAAAATGTTGGACAGATATATACAGCTGACCTGATAGACACAGAGAGACTGTGGATGCTGATTGTTGAAGGGTTTGATCAAAACTGAAACTAAAGTAAGACTTTAAGTTTACTCCTGAGTACTTTCATTGATTCATCAAAACTTTACTGAACAATACATGTTAAGAGTCCTTAGTGAGTTAATGAGTGCTACTGCAGAATAGAAAACATGACTAGACCTATATATTAATGCAGACATTCAATTATTAATTATTAAACACCAATAGTTAAGTCTGGAAGACCATATTTTTGTTACACAGTCTGGTGAAAATAATTAAACACAGTCACTATTTTGCTCATTATGTACTCTCTAAAGTAGGCTCTGGTGGATTAAACAGTTTACCACTTCACCTTGCACACAACCTATAAAACTTGTATTAAATTAGAGTAGCTGATATGCTTTAACAATGGGACCATATAAAAATGGAGGCTTACTGCCCTCTGGTGACAGTCTTGGAGCAAAACAGTCTTTCCTGATGTAGCAAAATGCCAGTTGGACTACCATGCCTTTAAATATAATATTTTCTCAGATGAGTTGCCAGAAACTACAAGGTGCTGTAATCAGTAAGTAAGTTTTCTTATTCATCAAGTCTGATTAAATCAGGATCACATTTTTATTCTCTCAACACAGTCTTTCATAAAGCTGGAAAGATGAGCTCCATGTTATAGAAGTGCTTTTTATATAATTGAAATGATCATTACCATTACCACTACCATTTGAATCTTTGGCAAACCATTAAAAACAATGCCAATATAGAACAGACCCTTACTGGACTTCAGCCATTATAATTATTATTTTAAACAACTGTGATTAAAGATACATATATATTCTTTTAAATGTCTGCCATGAAAAACTCGTTACATCAATAATATATATATATATATATATATATATATATATATATCTGTATTATGGCATATGTCTGAAAAAACAGACAGAAATTATTTTGCTTTTAGGTAGAAATGTACTGCTTGCACTGATGCTTTTTAATATGCATTATCACAGATATTACAGGTAAACCCCAGTAGGAACAGGCCCATCGCTGTGGGCAAATGATCTAGAGCCAAGGATGAACTTTACACTAAATTCACATTTGCAAAGCCTAACCGACAATATAACTACATTATTTTAGTGATATGTATATCCACCAGTGTGATAAGACATACATTGACAAAGATTATATCCAACTGATTAACAGTAAAAACATTTTATAGCAGATTATGTTTCACAAACATTTTCTTGTTCTCCTGTTGGGGACAATGAACCATATGATTTTATTTGTATTGGATGCAACTACAACTAAATGGGAAACTATTATTATATAGACTACTGTGTAAAAGTTGTCTGTGCCTTCTTACAAAATTAAAACACTCATATAAAATATCAGTTAACCCTAAAATTGGTAGGTATAATTCTTAATATTAAGTAAGATTCAACTTTATTGTCACTGAACAAGTACAAGTACTTAACAATGAGATGCAGCTGGCATATAACCAGAGTCCAATTTAGATATAAAGATTTAGATATAAAGGGCATACATTACTATGAGCATTTGTATTGTTATCATCAGTCATCTACTTTTTTCAGACGGACTTTCACTTCTTTCTTTCTTTTTTTAATAACCTCACTATCAGCTGTGATCTCAATAGACATGCATAGGCTATATATAGAGGAGACAACAGTGACCTCTAGCGTGTGTGCTGTCTGAAGTGATAAACACAGGATCGCCTTTTTGCATATTAAACTAATGCCTCTTGTATTTGTCATTGCTATTCATTATTAAATTTGTTGGGTGGTTCCCTCGTAATAGGCCGTCAATCATACCATTATTATGTCTTTTACCAGAGACTGTCCCTTTCGTGAAATAACTAATGTATTACGAGTAACTATGTATTTAAGTGCGTGAAATGTAGTTTAAGTGTTCTTTTTTTTTTTTTACTTCGTTACCATACTTGTGTATTTTAGTTTTTCTGTCTTTGTTTTCTGTTATAAACCCTGCCTTGTGTTTATGCACATAAAATGCGCAGGAGGCAGAGTCGTGAACACTTAGGAAAACTGACATGGGATTGCCAAATCATTTCCTTGCCTGGGAATGACGTCCCTGTAGCACATTCCAGTTATATTTAGAGCCTATATATAGTGGAGTCGCCCCCTAGGCTTTGTTGACTCTGCAGAAGGCGGCAGCAGGGGATCATCACACTGAAAGGAGTCGTCCTGAAACTGACACCATGTGACCTATATAGTTGCTACATTGTTTGTGATCATTAAAGCATGAATGTTAATCACTCTGTCTGACTTTTTCAAAATGAGATACAGTAAAATGTCGTGATAATTGCATCGACTGATGTTGTGCATTAGGGCAATAAGGGGTTACTGATGTGCTTACACGGGGTTTTATGGGTTGGATTCATCCACTTTTATAAATGAAACCTATTTAAAATACAAATATTGTTCCAACAGATGACAAAAAGAATACGTAGCATAATATAGCGCTGTTCATATTGCGACATAGAGTGAAGCGATATGCCCCAAACCGGTTGAAATCCCCAGCTATGCTTTCTGGGTAAAGTGCGCCCCGGTATCCGCCCATATTTCGCGTGAAGGAGGCCAACCTGAGCAGCGAGGCCCGGACGCTGGATCAAATGGAAAGTTCAATCGATTAATTTGTCTACTTCTTTTTTTTTCTTTTTTCTTGCATGGTGTCGCTTGCTTCTGAGACCGACTTTAAATGCAGGGCGTTTCGTTGTGAAATAGGAAATGCAGAGATCGTGTGAAACGAGAGGATTATCAGCTTGACTTTTTTGGTCGCTACTTCGGACGCGGAACTCCTCTCACTAAAAGGTAAAATAAATGGATAACATTCACACATGCCGTGTCCCTCTTTTATTTAAGGGTTCATTGCAACATTTTACTCCCTAATGCCATGGCTAGATAAATGCGTCCACTTTATAATCACTGAGCGACATTGAAGAATCATCCATTTTCGTTTGTAAGTGCAAACTACGCCCAATTGTTAACCTACCGTCTGGCCCTGCAATGCAGACTTTCTGGCTAGCTAGCCTGTCCATGGCGGCTTTAAAATCTGCACCATTCCCCCTTTTATTGAATGAATGATACTGAGTTGGTCCAGGACACACGGTGCACACGGTGCTGCATTAATGAACGACTTTAGTAAATAGTGTGTGAGGTAGGCTGAATGAAAGGCTGGTTAGCTTCGCGGACGAGCTCGTATGCTAGGTTAGCTAATAGCTAACAGCTAACATAGCAGCCTACTTGTTCACAGAGCTCAGAAGGTTTTCACACAACCAAAATCTGGCAAGAGCGGTGGATTTGAATTCAATTCCTTTCGACTTTTAAGCCTGCTTTAGGTGTTATTGCCTGCTTTGGACGCAGCACAGGGGCTTTAATTGAAAAGAGGTGAGGCCTGTTGCAACCTCGGGTAATTCATATAGGTTACTATCTGTTGCAGCGTAGGCTAATATTCATATGGCAGCTAATTACTTGCTTGTTTCTCCAACGTGTTTTCACCACGTTTGTATAGTCCCACTGGTCTGTTATTCTCTGATAAATGTATAGATTTCCATTTGATGTAGCCTTGTTGTCAGTGATGTTGTAGTAAATAAAAAGCTGGGTACACTATGCCATCCAGATGGCGTCAGCACAAGGAAAAAAAAACAACCATGGCAGGCAGATATATTTAGGAAGTAATTTTTTCCATTTAAATACTGCATCGCCATGACTAAACCACAGTTTGCAATCTTTAAAAGTATTTTTAAATCTAGTATCACTCATATGAGGACGATTAAACTGAGTTGATCTATTATTGAGCCCTACATAAGCTGTAACCCTCCATTACATCCCTGTGTGTTGCTGAATAGAGTTGACAGCTGACTGTACTTGAACTATGTTCAGATATTCGAAGGCACTTTTATGGCATCGTAAGGTGAGAAGTGATAGTATTTGTACAGGCATGGCAAGCATGTGGCGGACAGCTTTCCAGTTCTTCTGAAATGATGTGTAACATTGTCAGTGGTTATCTGCTCAGGTAAAGATAAAACTGTTTTCTGATGTCTCTTTTACTGCCAGCTGGCTTAATGGACAGAGTGTGTTGTTTGTAAAATATTACATGAGGCTGATTATTTGAGAGAGCATTTTAAAGTCTTGAAAGTGCTAACCAGGGTGGTAAAAGTATATCTTTTGTTGGCTAAATACCCATCAAACCGCATTCTGGATTTTGTTTGTCTAGACAAGGCAGTAATATTCAGTGGAGCTCCTCCCTGACTGCAGGCTGTGAGCTGTAACATCTGAAAAAGCCTGTTGCCACTATTGATGGGTGCTGCTCCACAAAGCAGCCAGTCAGCAGGGAGCCTCCCGCTCGCTTGTCAATTTTTGAACCTTAATGTAATGTCATAGATTTCTGCCTGGGGTTAGTCTCTGTTGTGCAGCTGCAACTCAGAAAATACTGAATGTGTTGCTAGAATTAGACATTTGATTACAAAGAGAAAATGTAACTACTGCCGTCTATACATGGTATTTATTCATCTTATTTCTTTCACTTTGGTACCTGATTTAAGTGTGATCCGAAGTTATTTTTCTGTCATAGAAACAGTTTTAGTTGGAAACTGTTTTAGTTCATCAACATTTGATTGCTTTTTAGGGATGATAATGACTAAATTTGGCAACTTTTCCTAAATCCAGTAGCTGTTTCTCAAACTTTTAGCATTTTGGAGACACTATCTTGTAGGTGAACCATTCTATTCTGTTTTTGTTGATTTTAATGTCCTCTGTAAGCTTCTTGTTAAATAATGAAATGGGCATTTTGTAAATGTAAAGCGAATAAACTTGGCAGCATGAAATCAAATTTTCCAGTGAATTGGCAGTGTTATCAGAATGATATTTGAGGATATTTTTTACATTAGGCGGTATGATTTACTTACTGAAAGTGATATTGACACATTTTCTAAGTCAGCCAATCCCAAGTACAAAGATTTCCCAGCAAGCGCACTACTTGTCAGACAGTAATTAAGAGCTGCAAATGGAGCCAGTTAACCAAATAGTTTTCAGCCACAACACAGTACTGGAAACAGCACCAACCATTCACAACAGGATCAATTACTATAATGCAGAGAAGCTCAAGCGTCCGCACATCTGAACTATTCCTTCAGGTGTTGATGATACACTAATTGTTGTGAATTGTCACTGTGCCAGATGAGTGTCTATGTTTGAGTATAATGTGCTTTTCTTTGCTCCTGCAGGTGAATCATGACAGAATATAAGCTGGTAGTAGTGGGAGCTGGTGGTGTCGGCAAGAGCGCACTTACTATTCAGCTCATCCAGAATCACTTTGTTGATGAATATGACCCCACCATCGAGGTAAAGAAGCTGTGTGTGTATGTGCGCGTGCGTGCATGCATGTATGGGTATCTGTGTTTATGTGCACTCAAGTCTCCATAACTGCCTCCATGGTTTTTGTGTGTATTTTGGTATGGGGGCAGAACAGGGAGAAACTCTAAAAAAAGTAGTTACAGCAGGTTCTACTGGTTCAAGTCTTTAAAAAGGCACCAAACAGGTTTTTAATACCTTTGCATGCAGGTCTGTCTGCCTACGTTTCCCATGGGGGCAACCTATGCAGAGTGAATAGTCCTATGATGATTCCAATCAATTATTGATGTGCATTTGCAGGTTAGAGCTCCACAATAGATTATTTGAATACAAGATAGCATCTGAAACAATAGCTGCTCACTGCATCAGACAGTAATTATTTCTGTTGGAGTAGAGTGAGTGGGGCCATCAGTGTGAGTGCCAGTGAGGGAGGGCTTTGACACAGTGGGAATTAGGACCTCATTATAATTTGAGGCCTGCTGATAAATGGAGTTGTCTACTACAGTTGAAGTAGAGCAATCATTTAATACAGTACTGTGGTATCTCTCAGTAAAATCATATCAATACATTCATGTGTAGGATGAGCCATTATACATAAATCTGTTTTAAATATGAGAAAATGTGCATCACGCAACATATTTTTATGAATTATAATGATGTTGTTCATCATTATCAAAGTTATTGTGATATTAGTTTGTCTTAATAGACAATAGAAAAATCATGCCCAGTGTTAAAAATATCTGCACTGTATTTTGACATAGATGTCTAAAAATGACAATGAAAATGAATAATGAATAAATTCTGTGATTGACAACCACCTTTTTTTATTTTTCTGAAGCTGCTATTTGGAAATTGATCCCTGTCCTGATCACTTTTTCTGACCTCTTTCTCCTCCAGGACTCTTACAGAAAGCAGGTAGTGATCGACGGGGAGACGTGTCTGCTGGACATCCTGGACACTGCAGGTCAGGAGGAGTACAGTGCTATGAGGGATCAGTACATGAGGACAGGGGAGGGCTTCCTCTGTGTCTTTGCCATCAACAACACCAAGTCCTTCGAGGACATTCACCACTATAGGTGAGCTGGGAGGCTTAAGGTCTGCAAAGTGTTTTAAACACGGATAAAAAGTAATACGATTTTACGTTTTGTTTTGTTTTAAACAGATTTGCACTTTGTTTAATTGCCTCATGTGGTTCATCACGGACTGCCTTTTGATATGTGTAGATCACCTATTGACATGCACAATTTCAGTAAAGGAGAAGAAAATGAATCAAATCTAATGTAGTTGTAAGACTGGCTGTTAATTCAATATGTACTCCATATAATCACATTGTGACACAATTTATAAAATAGCGGTTCACATGTGGAAATGAAAGAAAGAACAGATTTTGAGCCGTTAAAATGGTAAAAGTGAAATGTTTTAACATACAGAAAAATGTGAGAAACCCACCTATGTATAGATGGGTTGAAACATTAAGTAGATGTCACTGTCAGATGGGTTTTTACTGTGGTTATGATGTTATTTTAAATATTCTACTTCAAGGTCAAAGCTTTTTTTTTTACTTTATGAGTACTGCCTTAATTGACTAAAAATCGTGTCTGTTAATGTCCAGAGAACAGATTAAGCGGGTGAAGGACTCTGAGGACGTCCCCATGGTGTTGGTGGGGAACAAGTGTGACCTCCCGTCCCGGACAGTGGACACCAAGCAGGCTCAGGACTTAGCACGCAGCTACGGCATTCCCTTTATTGAGACCTCAGCCAAAACCAGACAGGTGAGAGTCCAGCCAGAGTCGGCCACACCCTCAAGACTAAAACAGTGTTACTTGTCAATCTGTCACCAGACTGCTGTAGTATTCCACTGCGGCTCTGCAGAGCATGTAGAACGTTGAGAAGTTGCATGTGGTCTCAGGGGTACTGGCTTACAGGACACAACTGTCACTATAAATTTCACTTGAGCATCAATTTTCATTAATGGGGAGGCATAAACTCAAAGTAATTTTGACAAGTGTCCTTGCAAAGGATTGATAATCTTAGTACTTGGTTCACAAGAAATGTTTAATGTCTTGAGTCATGTGCTGCTATTGATTTGTGTCACATTTAGTGGCTCTAATGGTCTTTTTTTTATAATAATGTTGCTTGGAAATGTGCTGCGCATCATTAAATCCCTTTGGTTAATTGAATTTTTAATTTATGGGTGATAACATAATCATTGCATGCCACTTTGTCATGAATATGTGAAATTACTTCATCATTAGGGCCATCTGCACAGGATCCTGCATTATAAATAATCAGCAAATTTGTAAATGTGTGTCAAGGAGTCTGCATGAAAGGTCATGCTGTCAGTAATTTCTAAGGAGGGGGGGGTTAATGATTCTGCTTACTGGTATATTGTGACTGGATGTTGGAAGATTTGCTGTGGCGTGGTCGAGTCAAATGGTGTGTGTTGTGAGTGTTGCCTTAGGTGATTGGCTGGCTGACGTGGTGATCTGTAAACACATCCTATCCTGCTTTCTCTGACCCAGGGTGAATCACAGCTCCTTCTGGTGCGGGGAAAATAATGATACAGTGATTCATTTCTTACAGCTCGGTTCACCTGTTTGTACCTGAGCGTACCAATAATTCACTATCCACCTGGTGCTGCTGCTGCTGGAGCAGTAACAGTTTCTTACATTCAA
Organism: Scomber scombrus; assembly: GCF_963691925.1. Classification (NCBI taxonomy): domain Eukaryota; kingdom Metazoa; phylum Chordata; class Actinopteri; order Scombriformes; family Scombridae; genus Scomber; species Scomber scombrus. Next base: position 14,287,387 of record NC_084975.1, on the reverse strand, counting down.
AGCCACTCTGTGTTTCCCAAATCTCAGTGATTTTTGTTTTTGTTTTGTTTTTTGTTGCAAGACTTGTCAGGGGAATCTCCCACATATAATGCACAATGAAAAATACACCTCTTATGCATGCACTTCTCTTTTCCATTAGCCTATGCAGTCTAAGTGCTACTCCACCCAAATCTTGTTAGTGTCAGCTCACCCACTGTAGGCTTGAAAGGTGGCTGTTCAGAGTTTATCATGTTGTTCTGTAGCAGGTTATGTTGAAATGGATTTAAATGGTGACAAGTTTATATTCATGAGAACTAGTTATGGTAAATTAATAGGTTCATAGAAGATTCCTCTTGTGCATATGAGTGCACCTATTCATTATCCATCTGTATGTTCCAAATACAAGTTGATGCATTGCTTCTTTTAGAGATTGACACAGAAGCGTTGTGCTTTTTAGCAAAATGGTAATTGTTTGGAAGATACTAAGAGGTGAAATCTTAAAACTTGTCACCACTGGAATTCAGTTCATGGCGAGGAAGAAAACTGAAAACCTTTTCAAGCCTACAGGAGGTAAGTGTTCGATATTCAAAAGATAGATTTTGGGTAGTGAGAGTTTATGTAGATACGGCCCATGCAGATTCAGCAGGCCAGATGTTTGCAGGGCGATCAACCTCAGACCATCAGTCTGCTTTGCTCCTTTTGTATCTGTAGGCTGTATCACATACAATATGTCCCCTGTATTCCTCAACATTGAGGGAAGTTGTGTCTCATACTGCAGAGAGTGGAAGATGCCTTTTACACTCTGGTACGGGAGATCAGGCTGTACCGGCTCAATAAGCTCAGCAAGGAAGAAAAGACTCCGCGCTGTGTCAAGCTTAAAAAGTGTGTTGTGATGTGAAAGGGGTAAGTGTATGCAGCCGTGCCCCCACCAGCTTTGTGTGTGTGTGTGTGTGTGTGTGTATATATGTGTGTGTTTGTGTGTGTTCATAAGGGAGAAGGCAATGGGACAGGATTCACAGTGAGAGCTGGTGCTTCATGGGTTCTCAAAGCTAACATGCTGGTTTCTACTGGGGCTGTGGTGAGGAGGAGGTGGCTGAAACAGCTGATGATTTCTTTCCCCTTTAGTGTCTGTGTATCATGTCTGATTATTATCTAAGGTCGTTTTCACACTGGGTTGATGTACTGGAATCTGAACTTGGTTTCACTTGTCTTTTAACTCCATTTTTATATGTGTGTAATTTGGTTCTGATCTGGGTTACGTTGGCACAAGGCTTTCCTCACCAATGTGCAGGTGTTTAGCATCACTTCCATAAGGAAATGATGACTGCTCCCGTTTTGATAAATGGAAGGAAAATGGCGGACAATGTACAAGCAGACATAGCCACATGATTGACGGAGCAACCATCAGAACAAGCTGCTGCAAAGTAAAAAAAAAAAAAGAAAGACTAGCATCACGTCTTCTGCAACACTACTAGTGGACAAATGTACATGACTTCACATACAGGTTGATAGTAATTCTATGTCTACACAGTTATTTTATCGGTACAATTTAATTCCAAAAAAATGCAGCTGATGTTATGAAATGCGCACTTATTCATGAGGGAATTTAGACTGAATTTTGACTGCGCACAAACTCTATTCACAGTTGGTTTATAACCAATCTCAGTGGTTCCTTAGTGTTCACTCAGGTTAAGAAAAAGCTGTCAAATTTCCAAATTTCTAGGCGAACCATGCCCAGATTCTGGCTGAACTACCAGTGTGAAAGTGTCTCAATCTGCTGAAATCAACCTGAAGAAATGGGTTTTGGCTCGTGAGCCAACTTGTGTGATTAATGGAGATTATGGTGAATCTGGGACCAAATCATGTGCTGAATGGTTTCAGAGGAGGATGTGTGTTAAGATGATGTTGTGAACAAAAGTTGATTGTGTGTTTGAGGGTGAGAGAGTTTTTCTTGGAGACATAAATCCCTTCTTTTATTCTTTCCTTTACCTGTTGTCTTTATCACAACTTGAAGTGAGTCCATCTATTTCCTCTGCAGCTCTGTGCAGATTCAGCATCACATTTATTGAACCATTCAAACTGTTCCAGTACTGACATGTACTCGCCTCGACAGAAAATAGCTGCATTTACATGGAGCCTTTTATTCACTAATAATCAGAACAAAAGCTGAGCAAGCTGAAAAAAGCCTTATCAGAATAAAATGGCTCATTGAGGAAAAAAATAAAGAAATAAATACACTCTAAAGTGGTTTTAAACCTTTTTATAAAGTGTCTTGCAGATAATTCTGGATTTTCACAATATATCTATACTCCCTTTTGCATTAATTTAACTGAATCAAAGATGTTCACCTGAGGGAGATGTTCCACTTTCTCTTCTTATTTGTTGCTCACAAGTTTTTTTTAACCACCTTTTTTCCGAGTGTTGCATCTCTCCCAGGGAAGCAGCCTTTGAATACTTGTTTACTAGTTGTGGAGCGATAAACAGAATATAAACAGAAGGCTCGCCTTCTGTTTCTGTATTTCTCACTTTCAATAACTCTGATAGCAGAATATTTTTATAAAACTGTTACTTCAGTACAAAACCACAGCAGTAAACCAGTGCTGGTGCCAAACACTTCATGCAGTACCAACTTTTCATTTTTCTTCTTTTAAAAAAAAAAACCCAGTTTGCTTATGTTGGCAGACTGCACAAACACCACTGAAATATGAACAGGACAACTTGTCTTGTCATTTTATTTAGCCGCCATTTAAACACTGTTTGAGTCGTTGGCTGGACTGATTAAATACAGAAAGAAAACAGTCGGCCCGTGTAACTGCAGCTATTTGTCAGCGAGTGAAGTGCTGACTTTTACTTCTGAGATACACAATGTTACAGATATGTATGCTCTGTTCTTTTTCAGCTGTCTCACACAGCCTCAACTGGATTGATGAAATTACCTCCACTCTGATGTGTGTCAAGCTGATTTACGCTTCAAAAAGACATAAATGTACATTTACATGAATCAAAATTTAAGTGTAATTCATGGTTTTGAATTCGGGGGAGTGGGGTGAAACTGGCATAGATGTAGAAATTATTGCAAAAGTTGTGAATGAAGCTTTTTAAAAAAAAAAAAGTGGAATAGCTTCATGTTATCAGTTTGACATTGCAGAGGGGAGTGCTGGTTGTTTAATTTCCGGTTTCCGACTGTTAACAGAAATGTTTTATCTGTCCCAACAATTTTTAAGTTTAAGATATCACACTATCACTAAGAATCAAAGAACACTGTCAGTACTTAAATACTTTTAATTTTGTTTTATTTGATCATTTTCAGTATAAATATGTGAACATGTGACTGTAACCTGTATTCTTTTCATGTTTTTTTCCAGGGCGTCGATGATGCCTTTTACACATTAGTGCGAGAAATCCGGAAGCATAAGGAGAAGATGAGCAAGGAGGGCAAAAAGAAGAAAAAGAAGTCCAAGACAAAGTGTACACTGATGTGAATAATCATCCCTTTTCAAGACAGACTAAAAGCAGAAACTATGTTGAACAGTTAAAGTAATACATTTTGTACATTACACTAAATTATTAGCCTCTTTCTCAATACCCACCATACTGAATACTAAACCTGACCCGATTTTTCCTGCCTTTCTGTTATTTGCTACTTGGACACCAATAAGCTTTATTTTCATTTTAGTGCCAGTTGCTCACATTTGTTGGTCCAATAGCTTGTTTGATCTTTTATAGGATGGAGATGATGTTGATTTGGATAATTTTCTAGAACTGCTGAGCTGTGAGTTAATTGCGTGACAGCTCACGTCTGACAAATTATTCAGTAACAACTTGGAGGATTTTTTTTTCTTTCCTTTGTTTGAAAAGGTCATGACCTGCAAAAATCTGTAATGCCCTTTTGAAATGTGGGATGCCAAAGAATTAATTTTCATCCCGATCACATAGACAAAACAGACATGAAGAAAAGGACCAACATTCAGCCAGGTGAGATCCAAATGTCCCTGCCACAATGTAATGTCCCCATCTCTAATGACCTCTGGGTATGACTTAGTTATGTCACTGATATAAGTATGCATGCAAACTCCTACTCTTCTCCGAATGTTTTAACACCCTAATTAGCTATGAATTAATTTTGCAATTTGTCAATGCTTTGTATTGTGTGGGGAGTGATTTCTTGCCTACATAAGAAGTTTGTGTTTTGTTTTTTTCTTTCTGCATGCATTGTGTCCTAGATGGCATGGGTATTGCAGACTGCCTCTGGTTGATACAATTAACAGAGCTAGCAATGAGGAACTCTGACCCAAGTGGACATCAAATCTAGTTTTTCAGGTTTATATACAGTACTCAACGTGCTTTTGTGAGAATGAAATTAGCCATTTTGCTTTATATGTGACAAATTTAATGATCCAGATTTGACAAGTTCTGTGATATAAAAATGTGACTAGAGGCCAGGTTTTGTGATGGTCAGAGTTATATTATGTTGCAAGCATTCAGGCCTCGTCACAAGCTAATGTTGATCAGCTTGTAACATATTTCCTGCTATTGTTTATACTAAGGCTTGACCGCAGGATTATTTTAATTCATCCTGACAAAAATCATTTCATCGCTATTTGTTACAAGCAATTAAAGGCAGAATAAACCTGTGAATGTCCCCCAAATAGAGGACTTCATGTTTAAACGGTATGCAGACATTTTCACCTGCTCATTATTCAATGTTTTTTTAAATTTGAGGATGTTCGATGCCTCAGTAGCCCTTACAGGTGTCATTTTTTCCTAAACTGACTCATTTGCTTGTGACTGGCTAGAAAGCAGAATGCATCTTTTAAACAGCTTTCAGGAATATTTCTCTTGGTGTGGTGTTGGAGGTTGTTCAAAATGTTGTCCAAATGGATTTTCAAATTCATCCCCTTTTCTTTCTTTTTTTTGCAAGAGTTTTAAGTTGAATCCCCTAAAGTGTTTGGTGGGCTGCCTTTCAACAGAAATGACTGTCCAGCAAAATAATTTGTCATTTTCTCTCACAAAGCTTGTGTATCATGGTGATGTAACTGGAACTGATGTTTTGTAAATTAGGCAATAATTGCCATAAAATTGTTTTTTTAGACAAGATTGTCTGAATTTATAAAAAAAAAAAAGAAAAGTCTTAGTTTCTTTGGTGGGTCAACCTGTATTTCACCTTTTCCATCGCACTTACAAGCTGTCCCCTGGGGAGATTTATTTGCCTTTTTATGTTTGCATTAGGTGCTACATTTAGACGGTAGAAAGAGCCGAGACAACATTTACTTTGTCTGCGTGCGCTCACGAAATACACAACATGCTGTTTTTAGGGGAGTAATGTTATTCAGACAGAAAATCCAGACATGACACATTTTTCTTTCAGGATTAATGAATTTTGACCCAATTTATTATTACCTCGTTTTTTTCATGAAGTAGATAATAACTGTTGATGCATTTTTAATTATGGAGCCCTCTTGTTAACAATACTGTTTCAAAAGTAAATTTATGTTCCTCTTCCTTTATTGCGTGCCAACAGCTGATTTCTGAAATGTATCATTTATACCCTGATCGTATTTTAACAACCTTTGTATAGTTGTGATACTGAAAGGTGCATATTTTGTAAATTGTGCTTCATTTCGTTGGTGTGTCTAAATGAATGTTGCTTTAATGGAGTTTCACTCCGCTCTGTGTATGTGACTAGAGAGTGTGACTGTGTCCAGGTCTAGGGAAGTGAATGAATGACCACTTACAACACGCCTGTTGTGGGGAGTGTAGAGTGGTGATCTCTCTCAAATGAGTCTATTTTTTGCCATGAATCTCACCACTCCTATTTAATGTGTAATAAAGAACAAAGTAAGAGGAATCAAACTTTGTCATTCTTTCTTAAAGATGTCCTCCAGACAAGTTTAAAGGTGTACTATGCAGGATTTTCCCCAAAACAACACAGAAAACAACTTGTACAAAAATCCCTCTCAATGATCACTTATCTTCCACTGCTTTCCAGTGTGTGGCGATGTATATACAGTATCTACAGACTCTGCTCTCTGCCTGTATTTTCTTATTTTGCTGTGTTCAGGACCCTTCAGGGCATCAACCTTTGGACAGTGGGTGTGACGCCCCCAGCTAATAACAGCACACAGGGTGTGAGGTTGGGAATCGTAGCATAGCGACCAGTTTACATCTCTGCTCTCTGTCTCTGTGTCTTAAATGCATTGAGAGCTGCTGATCTGTGTGTCAGCTTGACTGAGGGCATGCCTGAACTACACAGGCAAGAGACAGCGAGGAGGGGCCAACTTTGAATGCTACGAACACTGACATATCATGCATAATATATCTTTGAAGACATAATTATTCTTTCCCCCCATTTTCCCTACTTTTCCCCCCGCCAAAATGTTAATTTCCTCCATTTTAAATATTCTTATAATGACATCTACTTCTCCATCATTGAAAATCAAGAATCAGTGAATTTGAATTTTTTAAAACAAGTGTATGTGCACTGGAAACTTCAAGTTTTCACATCACACTTGTGTAAGTTGAATACTGGTCTGTGATTGGTTCCCGACTAGTGATCGAACAAGTCTAACACATTTTTCAGGTAAGTATAGAGAAACTTCCCCCTTTGAAAGACAATCATAAAAAAAGCCTTCTTGTAAAATTCTGTATTCATCTATATGTAATTATCTATTTGCTCAAGTACACCCATCACAGCACACCTAACAGGCAACTGGAGATTATAAGTATACAATTAAGTATCAAATGTGTGATTTTTTTTTTTTTACTGTTTCGACCGGTGTAATATCTGCACATTAGAAACATTTCCCAGCAGGTGGCACTGTTAACTCACTCTTGCTTCTTAAAGGCCACAATATCCATGAGGGGGCTGCACTCCCACACAGAGTGAGCCTGGATTTAGCTTTTATGAGATGTCTACATTTCCCAAAACAAACAAGGACTAAACATATTAATATAATCAAAACACTGGCATTCCAGCTGTGGAAATGCATGGGAAGTTACTTTTGGTCGGGATTAAATCATTTCATGCATTGTCAAGTTGATTTTCTATGAATTTGAAATCATTTGGACCTTGAAATGAATAAATAACAGTTTAATTTCACTAGAGGACTAAAGGCCAGAGGAGTCCGTCAAAGTATGTGTTTCTGTTGCTCGCTGCAAACACATCACTCTTCCTGTCTCTCAAATGAGTAAAATCCTACTCTAAAAGGTGATTAATTACCAAATGTCAAGTTTTATCATTAGACTATTTTTTAAAAGTCTAAAGATTTTCAAGGCCACATTAGTAAAGCAAATACCAAACAAATTATTTGGGCCAACAGATGCATTTAATACCCCAAAACATTCTTTGCACTGAAAAAAAGGTAACAGTTTGATACAAATGTGTTAGATGTAGTCATCCGTGGACATGTAATTTTAGGCAAAATTCATATTTTTTGTTTGCATGCAAAAGCTCTTTCTTAAAAACATTTGTGTCTTCTGTTGGATGGATGCAGCAATTAAGATGATCATACTTCAGTGTGCAGACTTTCCAAATAAATCCAATTGGCTGATAGTTTTGATGCTTTGATGTGCAGGGGATGTCTGCCTGATGAAGCTCCTCGTCAGACATTGTACAATTTTAATTATACGCATCGTTGCTTCATATCATCATGTCCAAACAGCATATGCCCTTTTCTTCAGAAAAACTTGTGTTCACAGTACAGGTTCAACATAATTTAGCCATACTATATCTTATTAGCTTAGTTAGTCAATTGGCCATAAATAAAAATGTATAGCCCTGGAATGAAAGTTATGCCAATTACATCCAATGTCAAGAATTGCATCTGAAGGACATCAGATTTAAAAAACAAAACAAAAAAACAACCTAATATCAACACTAGCACTACTTGTTATGAGTATTAAAGGACAATTTGATTTTTGATTTTCTTGTTTTTCACATTTCCATTCCTTCACTATTGATTCATAATGTTGTTGAGTGGGACTCAATTGGTTTAAATCTGTTTTGCAAAACATTGCAGGCTCAGATTCAATATTAAACAACATAGAAAATAGCCCAAGAGATGTTTGATCCAGCCAGCAGAGGTAATCCATAATGCTGACTGAGAAGTCAAGAGTGTTTTGCACAGAGCAGCAGCAGAATACTAATATCCGGCTAAAATCAGTTCACTTTAATGTCAGTGAAATTCATCTTTACTGGGAACAACTTGTACTATTCAACCAGTGTTTGTTTACAAAACATTGAGCTTCTCTGTGCTGAATCACTGACTGTCCTGGGGCCTCTCTCTACCTCAGCTGTCCGTATACCTAATTCCAGATGTTTTGGATCTGGATCTCTGTCCTCCAGGAGATTTAGCCTCACCTCCAGTCTCTGTCTCCCTTGTGTGAATGGTTTTCCTGTCTCCTCTCCCTTCTCTGTGAATGATGTGCCTGAGCTTTGCCTCTTGTACACTGTCCTCTTTACAAGTCTGCATGGTGAGAGGTCATGTGGTCATTATTATTATTGTTATTATTATTATTATTATTATTATTATTATTATTATTATATGTTAAAATCTATCTATAATTGTACATTTTACAATCTATTTTGTGCAGATCGTAAAAGTCCTTGAGGCTTTTTCATTGGTGATATTAAGCTATATAAATAAAATTTGACCTGACCTGTGTAGTTTGGAATGCAACTACAGAAAGGACATATGATATATGTCTGTATCAGTATTACATACATGATATGTTGAAAAACTGCCCCAAATTATGTTAAACCAATGGTGTAAAAATATCACAGAGAGTTATTAAAACATTCAATAACGCTGCAACTGTCTGTTACAATACTATATATCAGGACTGTACAAATATTCATTACTGCTCCTTTAACTTCAGCTTTAGAGCTAGCCTTTAACTACTTTTGAGCTTAGTTGTGTATTTTTCCATCATTATCATCATCATCATCATCATCAGCATAATTAGAAAGTTGATATTGTAATAATAACCAAATTATTTTCATAACATAATTTAATTGATTCTATTGAAAAATGCACAATTTTATAGTTGATTGTAACCTTAGACTGAAGCTGCCTGCACTTAAACTCCCTTGTCACTGTACTGCTTGATAAACGAAATCCAACCAAAAGGAGATAAAACATCTTTTTTAAAACAGCACCGGTGTCAACACATTTCTGGAGTTTTTGACACATTATACACATACTTGGTGCTTTAGAGGTCAACATAAGTGTATTGGCACAGCTTCATATAAAGTCCCAGCTCACCAGCCCTTATTTTCTGCCAAAGTGACAGAAGTTGTCCTCTGGCTTCAGCATGGAGGACTGTGTTGGAGGATGTACTTGTTTAGTCACATTCTGTGAGGGGCGATGTCATGTAGCATCAAAGATGAGATATTTTCCTTTGCAGATTTCCAAGAAATAAATGCCAGCAAGATCATGACCAGGGACAGTATACAAGCTTCAAAAGGACGTGGCTGTGTATGTGTCATATGCAGGCAATGCTGGGGTAATTGGCTGAAAAACAATGTTTGGTGCAGAAGCAACCTCTATAGTGGTATGCTATTTTTGGTTACTGTCTTAAAGCCAACGGTGTTTATTGACATTGCAGCTAAGATGATCCTTACTGAATCCAATTGTCAATTATTAATGAAAAGTGGCAAGTGTTAAATGTTTTATCTTAATAGGCCATTAGAATTTTCTTTTATCTTCATAATTATTCTACATTGGATGTGCCGGATAGCCCGATTCAAAGGAAGTTAAGTTGTTTCCAGACTGTTGCTGTGAACAATAAACTATGTTAACATATTGTGACAAGCTCCATTACTCTTTCTTTTTAAACAATGGGGCTACGGTGCCTGCCACATAGCAGCCAGGAGTGAAAAAGAGAGGAGATCTAATGAATTATGCAGAGAGAGCTTTCTCTCAGCCTGACAGTCTGAAACCAGCCTGGAGAAAATTGTAAGAGAAGTACGAGTCAGTGCAGCCATCACAAATCCCCCTCCCTTCCCCCCCAGGGACTGCAGAGGCCAAGGCCTGTCAGTCAAGTGCCCCCTCCCTAAACTGTAATCTGGGGACAGCGCTGAGAAGCCTGCAGGTCTGATAGAACGCTGAAAAGATGCCCCAGAAAGCAATCCGTGGCACTCTGGGCTCCTGTCAGGGAGAAGGGTGGGGGAGGAAAAGACATAGCAAATGTTCCTAAATTGCTAACAACAAGCCTCAGACTGGTTCCACACAGAAACTATCCAGCCCAGGATGGCAAATCCGTCTGCCCGCTTGCCCTGTGCACACTATATGGAGCGAGCTCAACCGCAATCACCAGTTCTGACCCCTGTGAATGTGTGCAGAGGGGTGAATTCACAATCATCTGACTGTCTGACCTCTGCCTTGTTAGTGCACGGAGCAAGAGAATTTCCTTTTTATTTTAATGAAGCGTGGCTTCCCTTTCTGGCAGGCAGCTGTGTGTGGGGCGGCAAGAGCGCAGTCTGGTAATGAGAGGCCAGAAGGTTCAGGTGTCTTCAAACTGCAACACATAGGAGAGACTTAATACCGACGTGTTTTCACCAGCCCTGGAGGAAACAGAGAGCTGGATGAATATTCATGGAGCGGTGATGAATTGTGTTGCCTACAGCGTCGTGCCACTTTGAAAGCCCTCATGCTGCTTCTTTTATCACAGGAGGTCCTTGCCACTGAACCTCACGGGCCAAAACACAGCGCCCCGGCATCCAACTACCAATTATCATCTGAGATCATTAACTTGTTATGTTGACACAAACACTGCAATTTCAGATGCCCTTCTTTATTCAAATGACCCTATTCATGAGGAGTGGCTGGGTGAGTTGATTGGATTTTTTACTTGCACGCTTTGCAATCACTCAACAAGTGATGTTTGGACACCAAATTAATGAACAGCGTGCAATGCTTTGAACTGTGTTTCGAGATGGATAAACAAACTTTATAATATCTTTGAACGTATGCATCAGCACAGATTGATACAGTAATGGCATACTGTTGAATGTTTATACTTTGTTCCATTCAGGCAGCAATCTCCACATAATGATTCTGAGGCACAAGAAAGAGAGATAAGGGGATGGAGGGATGGAGGGACGGAGGCGGAGTGGGGTGGCAGGGTGGAAGGCCTGGGGATTGAGCAGCGTCATGTTCAGCAGCCCCAGACGGGTGATTCATACCAGCCTCATCACTGGCAACAGACAGGACATCCAGGCCTTTATTACCTCCATCCATCACCATCACTTCATCAATCTGAGCTCCTGTGAGCCAGCTCTCCAACCAGTCCCCAAACACCCATCCCAACGTGCTGCCGGACAGAGATTTACACCCACCCACAAACACCCTCTCCCTCTCTCGCTTTAACACACACACACACACACACACACACACACACACACACACACACACACACACACACACACACACACACACACACACACACACACACATACACACACACACACACACACACACACACACACACACACACACACACACACACACACACGCACACGCAAAACAAGAGAGATGAGCTTCTGTGTCGACTTTAGACACACAAACACACACACACACACACACACACACACATACACACACACACACACACACACACACACACACACGCACACGCAAAACAAGAGAGATGAGCTTCTGTGTCGACTTTAGACACACAAACACACACACACACACACACACACATACACACACACACACACACACACACACACACACACACACACAAACACACACACACACACACACACACACACACACACACACACACACACACACACACACACACACACACACACACACAGAGGGAGTGTGTAAAGGCCATTCTGCAACCAGACATGGTGTGAAGCTGTTCCCCAAAGGGCCTCGAGCTGACAGGCTATCCTGCATTCTGAAAGCCACTTACACTTCAGCCACATCATACCACCTGCTGCTGCTGACCACTGTGTCAGGGAGGCATATCATGATGGATACACTAAGCTGTGAGAGAAATCATTAAATCATTTTCATTGCTCTCCCCATTATATAACCCTACAAACTGTACCGTGCATATTTAATACACACCTTAATTTTCTCTCCTGTTATATAGGAGGTGGACACAAGATCATGAATGCACAATTATGCAGCAATACAACAGCCAATAAATAAATGCTACCTCATTGTGGTTATGTTTTTGCCAGAGGAGTTGAATTTTTGTGTGGCATGGATATTGCATTATATTTTAAAAGATAAGGCCAGCCAAATACCAAAGGGGAGTGTTTAAGTCAGCAGGACGGAAAATGTTGGAATGACTCAATAAGCTTTTATCAAGCCTTAGCTACACAGACAATACTCGTAGGATCAATTCAATGTTGGCTTTGTCTCTTTCTGGGGATTTGTTGGCAGTATCATTTAAGGTCTTCATGGTGTTTCATCCTACCTGGTAAGTATGTACAATAGGAAAGCAAAATAGATAGCGAGGTGGCAAAACTTTACAAGGAATGAATGAATGAATGAATGAATGAATAGTCTTTATTGTCATTATATGATGTATAAAGACATTTTCAAAGGCATTTCTGCAGCACACTTGATAAAAAGAGAAAGAATAAACAGTAAAAGAATAGATAGCAGCAATTCAATAAAATGAGTGCAATGTCAAAAAGAAAAAATCAGTTTGATGAGGTAATTCATGGAGCGTCGGTACAGATGCATAGCAGCAGAATACCAGCAAAGTTAAAACTTGTAAAAGTGCAATACAGTACATCAGTCTGAATTACTTTGATGGGTGGGGGTGGGCGGGGTGGTGGTAAGGAGTGATGGAGGCCACAGCTCGGGAAAAGAAGCTGTTCTTTATGGACTGGACTTTATTACTCTGAACCTTCTACCAGACGGCAGCGGCTCAAACTGTTGGTGTCCATGGTGAGTGGAGTCTGTGGCGATGCTGCTGGCTTTGATGTAGTCATTGAAGTGCGGGAGGTCCATCCCCACAATGTGCTGGGCAGTCTTTACCACACGGTGCAGGTGTTTCCGTTCAGCTGGCATACCACACAGTTATGCAGTTTGTGAGGATGCTCTCGATGGTGCTTCAGCAGCAATTTCTGAGGCAGCTGAGCTTGTTTCAGCTTTCTCAAGAAAAAAAAGTCTCTGCTGGGCTTTTTTAACCAGGCCTGAGGTGTTGGAGGTGAGTTTGTCTGACAAAGTGACTCCCATGAACTTCAGCTCTGTCACACTGTCCACTTTGTCTCCATTGATGTGAAATGTAGTTGAATCTCTTAATAATGCCATCTACAGCAACAGCACCACAAATTGCAACCACAAAACTCCCCAAAGAGTTAAACCAATCCTCTGACAGTCTAGACATAAATGTAACTTCATAAGCTTCAGTATTTATTGCAGGGGTGCATGAAATTGTATGTCCCCATGATTATGTGTCCAACTCCTGTCTACTCAGCGAGCACAGCATCACAACTTTTACTATAAATAGTCATTTTGTAGAAAGATAAAGCTCCAGATTATTTAAAAAAAATAATCTGCTCTCTCTTTATATGATTAAATTGGTGCGTGATTAATGATATGTTCTTATTTATTCACAAATATCTTCCCAGTCGGCAGTTTTTATGCTCACATGCTGCAGAACTTTCTCACTCAAATAAATCATTGTTTTGAATTAGTGTTGTATTAAACACTTTACAGGTAGAGAGATTCATACTCCAAGAGGCCGTACCATGTTGAGGTTGTGAAGGGGATTCAAAGGACAAAAGAAAACCAATCACTTTTGGACATCGTGTCATATTGATTTATGGCTGGTACACTTACACACGTGGACAAAATTGTTGGTACCCCTCTGTTAATGAAAGAAAAACCCACAATGGTCACTGAAATAACTTGAAACTGACAAAAGTAATAATAAATAAAAATTTACTGAAAATTAACCAATGAAAATCAGACATTGCTTTTGAATTGTGATTGAACAGAATAATTTAAAAAAACAAACTAATTAAACAGGCCTGGACAAAAATGATGGTACCCTTTACTTAGTATTTTGTTGTACAACCTTTTGAGGCAATCACTGCAATCAAACGATTTCTGTAACTGTCAATGAGACTTCTGCACATGTCAACAGGTATTTAGGCCCACTCCTCATGAGCAAACTGATCCATTCTCAGGTTTGAATGGTGCCTTCTCCAGACGGCATGTTTCAGCTCCTTCCACAGATGTGGGACCGAGGATTTAGATCCGGGCTCATTGAAGGCCACTTCAGAATAGTCCAATGTCTTGCTCTTAGCCATTCTTGGGTGTTTTTAGCTGTGTGTTTTGGGTCATTATCCTGTTGGAAGACCCATGACCTGCGACTGAGACCAAGCTTTCTGACACTAGGCAGCACATTTCCCTCCAGAATGCCTTGATAGTCTTGAGATTTCATTGTACCCTGCACAGATTCAAGACACCCTGTGTCAGATGCAGCAAAGCAGCCCCAGAACATAACCGAGCCTCCTCCATGTTTCAAAGTAGGGACAGTGTTCTTTTCTTGGTATGCTTCATTTTTGCGTCTGTGAACATAGAGCTGATGTGCCTTGCCAAAAAGCTCCAGTTTTGTCTCATCTGTCCAAAGGACATTCTCCCAGAAGCTTTGTGGCTTGTCAATATGCATTGTGGCAAAATTCCAGTCTCGCTTTTTTATGATTTGGTTTCAACGGTGGTGTCCTCCTTGGTCGTCTCCCATGAAGTCCACTTTGGCTCAAACAATGATGGATGGTGCGATCTGACACTGATGTACCTTGACCTTGGAGTTCACCTTTAATTTCTTTGGAGGTTGTTCTGGGCTCTTTGGTTACCATTCGTATTATCCGTCTCTTCAATTTGTCATCAATTTTCCTCCTAAGGCCACGTCCAGGGAGGTTGGCTATAGTCCTGTGGACCTTACATTTCTGAATAATATCTGCAACTGTAGTCACAGGAACATCAAGCTGCTTGGAGATGGTCTTATAGCCTTTACCTTTAACATGCTTGTCTATAATTTTTATTTCCAATCTCCTGAGACAACTCTGTCCTTCGCTTTCTGTGGTCCATGTTCATTGTGGTACACACCATGTCACCAAACAGCACAGTGACTACTTGAAACCCTTTAAATAGGCAGACTGACTGATTACAAGTTTGAAGACACCTGTAATGCTAATTAGAGGGCACACCTTAGTTTAACATTTCCCTATGGTCAAATTATTTTCAATCTTTTCTAGGGGTACCATCATTTTTGTCCAGGCCTGTTTAATTAGTTTTTTTTTTTAAAATTATTCTGTTGAACCACAATTCAAAAGCAATGTCTGATTTTCCTTGGTTAATTTTCAGTACATTTTTATTTATTATTACTTTTGTCAGTTTCAAGTATTTCAGTGACCATTGTGGGTTTTTCTTTCATTAACAGAGGGGTACCAACAATTTTGTCCACGTGTGTATACCTATTCCTACATCTATGTACACAAACCTTTGTCATAGTATATGATGTGACACAGAGGGTGTCATTAGAGAGTATGAATATAGCCAACTTGGGTGAGATAAATCAATGTTCTGTTCAGAGAAACATTTTACTCTGGGCCTTGCAACGTTATTGATTTAGGCACCACGTAGTGTTTCACCACTGGCTTCAATTTATTTGAAAAAATATTGAATACACAGAGTTTTTTCTAAGGGGGCTTGTGAAGACTTAGAACAAAAAACACTGACTGTGAGAGTTGCACAGAGATGTTTACTTGCTCGACCACAGGATGGTAAGTGATGACGGGAGAGAGACATAGAAGGAAGGGGCTTAATAGAGGGAGAGAGGGGAAGACACTTTTAATGTAAGTGTCCATCAGCGTGGGGATGTTTGGGTAATGGCGGTTTCCGTGGTGACAAAGCGAACAGCAAATACACGAAGAGAGAGAGAGACATCTTGTGCTTTGCGGGACACAAGTTGGGAATCTAGTTGCACAAATACCTCCTTGTGTGCTATATTAAGATGTATTCACAGCGTTTTGCTCACAATCTGTCAATGTGTATGTGTGTGTGATCCTCATATGCTTACATGTGGGTTTATATACATCAGGTTGTAGGATATTACATTCACACCCTCATGTGCAGATATAAATAGGCTAGCCAGAATAGAGGGGAAAGTGAATAATAATTTGCTTCACTGGCAGCTATTCAAACTTACAGTCTGTTACACTAGCGTTATGCAGAGAAAGCAGAATGCAGAATTTGACAGCAAATATTTGGTCTGCTGTGCAATAATTTCAGACTATACAGATAAGATTTATTGTACCGGGCAGATTTGAGATCATCACAAATACAAATGATATCATTTAATCTCTTTTGCCTTGCCTTTGAGCTTACAAGCTTGTCTGATTTATATGCATGTTTGACAAATGAGTAAGTGAATGTGTGTGCAGGTTTTATGCCTTTTTCATTATCTGAGTCTTATGCACCTACAGTATATGTGTGTGTGTGTGTGTGTGTGTGTGTGTGTGTGTGTGTGTATGTGTGTGTGCCTATGTGGCAGCGTACGGTAGTGTTATCTCTTCCTCATTCAAGTCATGTCACAGGCCAGACACTCCATTGTCAGGAGAGGCTTTCATCCACTGACTTCAGATGTGCCTGTCATCCAGTCCAATTATACAGTGAGAAATAGGTATTGTTACACTCTGGGGATTGATTCAAGACAAAATAGAAAAGTGAAGAGAAGACTACACAGTCATCTATGGCCATGCGCCACTTGCTTGAAGTCACACACACACACACACACACACACACACACACACACACACACACACACACACACACACACACACACACACACACACACACACACACACACACACACACACACACACACACACACACTCACTCACTCACTAACACATGCAGCTTAGAAATCACATGGACGAGCAACTTCAATATCTCAGTGATAACAAATCCTTACAAGGTAACATGGCCTCACTTCTGTCTATAGTGGAAAGTGTCTGGCAGGTAGGTTACAGTAATTTGAAATGTAAGGATTGAGCCTCAGCCTGGCTGTCAGGGTGATAGACCAGCTTTTTATGGAGATAACTCCGAGCTGATGGAGGAGCTGAGCAACACGAGGTTTAAGACAACTCCAAACTGCTGCTGAGGGCAGTTCAGAGCTGCTCAAGCATCAGTCAACACGACTGACACGAACAGTCTCATTTCAACACTTTCTGCATTTTCCTTGCTGCTTTTTTGGCTCTTCCCTCTTTCCCTTTCTTGTTTAAAGCCAGAAAGGATGTCAAGAACCACCACTTACCTCCAACCACTCATGGGGAACAGCTCCAATTTATTTAATACCAGCCTGCCATTGCACTCAGATCATGCTTTGCTGTCATGTTAGTCATCTTGAAGCATCAGAAGCTGTAGAGAGCAGCTGCATTACGAGAAACTGTAGAGCTATAACTGTATTCTACTCTGTGGCTCTTGAGTAGTTTGCAGGCACTCTTTGCAGTCCTTGTTGTGAATGTGCTGCATTATCAGAATGGTGAATGATTAAGGGAGGGAAACAAAAGTTCAGACTTGCTTAGAGGCTCCATTTACCTCATCTGTCATTTCATTAAGTTTGTCAGGTGTAACCTTGTTTATACACAAGAGTTGTGACAGCTCAAGATGGCAGACGTCTCAGTTTAGACAATCCCCTTATGTGTAGTCAACCCTGCGTCTCAGTCGAGCCTCCAGTGTCCTTGCTCCTGATACTGACTCACTGATGTGGAACGCAGTTGGCTGAGATGCTGGAGGGTATGGGGAGAAGGGATTTGCTCCTTGGCTAAGTCTTTTCTCTGTGCCGATTCCTACTGGGCCACGAGAGAAGGTTTAAACTCTTATACACTCTCAAATGTGTGCACACACACACACATGCTTGCAAACGCACACACTTGCACACACTTGCACACACTTGCACACACTTGCACACACACACACACACACACACACACACACACACACACACACACACACACACACACACACACACACACACACACACAGACACGCACGCACACACACCTGTTTCCCTGCCATCAATCTCCCAAATCCACCCAGGTTGTTTTGAAAGTGATAAATTCAGCCATTTAATATCCATAATTAATAATTTATTACACACAGCATGCTGCTGATTTAGATTAGGCTGTATTTTATCCAGGTAATAGTTGTACCCTTGAAGGTCATTCTAAATGTTTTTCATTATTCAATACAGCTGTGCAATAACTTAATAATAACGTCAGTGAATGACACAACTAGATAGAAAAGAAAAGCCCTGGAGGAGCAAAATATTACATGAGGATCCTTATCGGACTTAGGTTGCGGTGAGTTGGTTGCTTACTGTTTTTTTCTCTTATTAAGTCATTTGTTAAGACTGGACGTTGCCATATGGTTTGCCCATGAAATCCATATTTGTGTAGTATATACTGTGTGTCTGAAAATAAATAACTCCACACAGCAGATGAAGACTATTTCACAAGGTAAATAGAAAGAAATGGGTTTAAATTCAAATTTAGCATTGTATTCCAGAACTATAATCGTTTTTCTAAATGTGTGAGGTATATTTTTAGATGCACCTGCAGCTTCCACAATACTCATTTAGCAGAGCGTAATCAGTTGAAACCCTCATAAAAAACAGACGAAGTTTAAGGAACAACAATCTATCTTTGGCAAGCTGTTGCTGAGCCATTAGTCAAAAGTGAAACAACTTACTGCTGACAGAAAATGAAAAGTTAAAAAGAGGAGGCTTTCCCTGATGTAGAGAACTGGCTGTTTGGATTGTTTTTTTCTTTTCTCTTTTTGTAGTGAATAAATGTAAGTGAACCAAGTTATCTCACTGTCACACACACCCTCGCCCCCTCCCGCTCTCCCTCCCTACGCCTGTCTTTCTCCTCTCTGTGTGTCTCTGAAATACACACATACTCTCTCGCACAAAGGAGGGAAAGTGTCACTATGGAAACAAGGAGGCGAGATTCTAAAAGCTACCTCTTGAGACGAGAGTTAAGACAACAAAAAAGAGGTCCACAGTGTGAGTGGTGGCAGAAAAGCAGCAAAATACACAGCATCTATACTGCTCTCTCCTTTACCACCGCCGTGAAAGTCGGCATCAAGCCGCCTTGTCAGCTTTTTACCTTTATCCCAATGTTTTGAGCCTTAATCGTGCTGTGTACATCTGTGTGCTCGCATGTATGTGCATTTTAATATACGCTCCTGTGTTTAGGTTTAAGGGCTGAGTCTAGTGCTGTGCCTGCAGTTTGATGCATATGACTCTGTGGACAACTGTGTATGTGTGTGGGTTTGGTTGTAATATGCACCACACATTTCTTTAATAGGGCTAATCCATTTTAATCCCACCTGCCACTGTTACCTTACAATGATGAATGTAAGCCTAAATGAGTTGAGACGCAGAGAAATGCCCGCGGGAGACAGAGGAGGAGGCTGGGAGGTGGATGTAAGTCTCTATATGTGTGTGTTTGCGTTCACTCATATGTACGCACGAGCACATGCATGTGTGTGTGTGTGTGTGTGTGTGTGTGTGCGCGCGCTCGCTCGCTCGCGCGTGCGTGTGTATTTATTAAGGTTTTCTGCAGCGGCTGAAACAGGTTATTCCTCCCTGCTTTGTTCAGGGCTATTTTCTGAGGGTCTGCAGGGTCACCGCTGTCCTTAGTGATGTCTCTTTCAGCTGTAATCAGCACCATGGACAGCAACACCGATCTCCACCACCGCAGGCACCACAGCAGGCATCCATCTCAATAGACTAAAAAACAGAGGCTCCCTCAGTGTAGCTCCTTTCCGCTTTCATTCCTGCTGATCTAAAAGAATTGGAAAGGTGCAAGTAGGCTGCCCATTAGGCTTCAGGCTAGATGTACTCCTGCAATCCTTGATCTTTAACAGTGATGGAAAGGAGATGCAGAGAGAAAGAGGGAAGCTAATTGTGAAAGACCTGCAGGCAGCCACATCTATTAATAAAACCTCTAATGGAAAACTCCTGGTGGATAAGTTTCCTCTGTGATGGCAGTTTTACATACTTGATTATGAGGGGTAAAATACAGGCATGAATAGTGTGCCATGAATAGTAAAATCCTAATTTAGCACTTGTTACTGTGTACAGAGCCATAGTTTTTTTTGTCTCTCACATGTGGTGGCTTTGAAAAATAGTTGCAATATGTGTAAGCAAAGGAAAGAAAGAATAAAAGAAAAATAAGAGGAGCAGGGGAGGGAGACAAGAGATAGGAGGAGTATTCTACTGTACAAAAAGAGTGAGTGGCTGAGTTAGGGTGAGAGAGAGATAGGGAGAGAGAGTCGGAGAGAGAGAAAGAGAGAGAGAGAGAGAGAGAGAGAGAGAGAGAGAGAGAGAGAGAGAGAGAGAGAGAGAGAGAGAGAGAGGGTGCAGATAGCGGGAGGGGAAAACCTCCTCTCTGAAAGGGATGATGTCAGTCTCTGCAGCTGAGCCCCGGTCCCCGACTCGATAGGGTAAAGACTCCCTCCTCCAGAAACAGGCTGGCAGGCACAGCCACATCCACAAAGAGAGAGGCAGGGTGAGAGACAAACAGAGGGAGAAGCAGGGAGAGTCTTGGTGAATGAAATCCTGCAGGTACGTATGCCATGTTATCATCTATCTCTGAGTTCATTCATTAGTGCCTTTTGTTGCTTGCTGCCTGCCATTACGCTTTAAATTGCTGCCAGCATCTCATTTGTTCAAAGTAATTATCTTGTTTTTAAGAATGTGTCACAGCAAACCTCTGGAGTGTAAGCATGCGTGTGTTAAGTGTACACTTCTATATCCCAGCCTGTCTTGTGTGAATTTGTGTGGGTGTGTGGGTGTTTTAGCAGGGTGTGGGAAGAGTAAATGAGTGGGCAAACACACACACATTAGTGGAAAGTTTTTAATGAAGAGGAAACTGCTGTATTCAGTCCTCTGGGGAGCAGAACAGCTTCTATTAATCAAATTCAAATCAGATGCGGGGTCCCCAGAGCAGAGGGCATGACAGAGATTTGAGATTAGAGTGTTGGGGATTTTGTGCAGAGAAAACCTATCGACATGGAAAAAATGTATTTTTTTGTCTGTGGCGTCATTGTTATAGAGCTCTTTCTCTTTCTGCAAAAGAGATTTTGCTGGGTTAAAGCAATGCCTTCTGGGATACTGGTGGTCAGACAACTGACATAGCTATGGTGAGTCATCCTGGAACATCTGTCACTGACACCTCTGTTTCCCCACTTTAGATTACAGGTTTGCTTATGCACAAAAGGCTAATGTCATTGTCAAATCTGGTAATTCATATTCTCCGTCACACAGCCAGTCTATAGAATACATTCTGTATTATATGAGGGAAATTGATTTTCTGTTGCTAAGATTAGTTATGAATGTCACAGGCGGCCAGACAACAGCACATGCAGGGTCACATTCAATAGGCAACAACCAGAGATGACATTGACAAAGGATAAAATGTGTCTTTGTATTGGAGAGACCCGCACAGCCAGGACTTTTGTGCGTGTGCATGTGTACTTGTGTGAGTGTGTGTTCCTTCCCCTCTCTCTGTGTAATGAACTCACAGGCCATCAGATGTTAAAAAAGAAGAACAGGACACATTTCACCAGCAGCCATCCATTTACACACTCAGGCTGTTGGCATGCCACTCAATTAGTCACAGCGTGGATTACACTCCACAAGGGGCTCAGGGGGAGAATCACACTGGAAATCCAATTTTGTGCCACATCAAATGTCAGAGTAGATCCTTCAGATTCTCTGTGATAACCACAGAGACAGTGGGAGGAGAAGCAAACTGTGGAGGTGGAGGAGGGGAGAGGATGAAGGTTAAAGGAGAAGAAATAAGGAGTGGAGAAGGACAGGGTGAAAGAGGGGACAGGGAGAGTCTCGGGGATAGGAGCGGCAACCCTGCTGGCCAACAGGTCCACTTTTAATGTGTGGCAGTCTATATGGGAAATTCAAGTGTCTCATATGCATGATTCATGTTTGGTCAATTTCAATGTGTCATGCCAAAGAGTGCAATTTGCCATCAAGAGATAATACTCTTTTTTCTTCCCGACCTCTTATCTACCAATTATTACCTGATGGTTTTCTATCATTGAAATGAAGGAAAGAAGTATTTTTGGTATCCTACATATTTTTTTATCAGGAAATGTGTCATTTGTGAGGCCAGCCACTCTGCAGACACTTGCTGTTGGGTGAAGTGTTCTAGTCAGACACACACCAACATGCTTTCATTTGTTTGCATAGCCCCTGCAGAGCAACCCCATTTATTTCTGTAAACCTGGAACATCAAACAGGTACTTTTAGCTATTGTGTACAGCCTGTTCCCTCTCTGCTGCTGACTGTAATGACAAATGGTTGAGTAGATAAAGGCTCCATTGGCTGTAAAGGACCATGGCTTCCTGTTGAGGGGCCATTAATTAAAAAAATTCAAAGTATGCTTGACTTTACTATAATGTTTAGTCTTCCACATTATCTTCTTCCCACCATGATTTAGTTTTATCTGCTCATTTGTTTAGTGATTCATTTTGATGTTACTACTGCCCTATTTTCTTTGACTCCTATTTCAGGTGCCAGTCTTGTGGGAGTGTAGTTTCCCTGTGTAGTTTTCTGGCTGCCAGCAGTCCCATTCAAGGATGTTACAGGGTAGGCAGTGTTTTGATGGTTGTCAGGCAAAATTGGTTTGATGTCTTGATTTCAAAGATTTTTTTGTCCCCTTTGTTCACACCAGGGGAGTGTGTTTATATTGAATTATTCATACACATTCTCACTGTAGAACACAAATGATTTCAGATATCATCTCAGTGGAAATTCATCACGATCTCCTCATATATGTGCAGAGAGGGATGCTCAGTCATTCCCCCCCCTTTTTGCGACAAATCCCTCCCCATCCATCTATCTATTTATCTTCCTCTGTGATGGCTGAAACCTCACATTCCCAACAGAGGCGACCTGACTGCCCCTCAGCCTGTGTGTCATTACCGGTGACCAGTAGCCCATCTCTATCTGCCCCTGATCTCCTGACCTCCCTGTGAGGCAGCCAGCAGCACACTCCACAGTGAGGGAGGAGGCTGCGAAGGGTGAGGTGAGAGAGGAGATGGAAGGCGAGGGAAAAACAGGGAGAGGGGTGGGTGGAAAGGTGGCGGGCCAACAGGGAGGGATGAAAGAAGGAAAATGGAGAGTGTGGGGGGAAATGAAGTGAGGTGAACAATTGGGGAAAGGAATAGAAAATAAGGAAAAAACAGGTGAACGACTGAGATAAAGAGTGAAAGAAGAACATGGGAAGGGGCAGAGCAAAAATGGAAAGAGGGTGTGAGTTGCTGAATGGGAAATTGAAGGAGAGGGAAGAAAAGCAAAAGAGTAGGGGAATGAGGGTGGCGGCAGAGGAAAATAAAGGGAAGAAAGTTGGAGATCAGATGAGACAGGGAGGTAGACTCAGGAAAGGAGTGAGAAAGAGAGCGAAGAGATACTATTTCAAGACCATACTTACTGATAATGTCACTCTACTTCAAAGTGCAAAGCGTTCCTGTCATGCTCCTGCACGACTGTGCCTCTGGAGGATTCCTCATAGATCAGATGATAAAAGGATGCCTGACAGTAAGGGTGCGTGGGGCTGCTACTCACTCTGTGAGACACATTGTGGGCTAAACTGTGACAAAATATACTCTGGTTTAATTTTGTCTTGATCAACACACAGCTGCTGACCTGACGACCTGAAGGAGGTACCAGGGGGCAGCACGAGTCCAAGCACAATCTGAGGATCAGGTAAAATCCAGAAACATGGAGGAATAACATGTCATGATTGTTGCAATAAATGACCACAACAATATGAAGTCATAACTCAAACACAATGAGCAGGAGGTTAGACCTGATTAGGTAAATATGTAATTGGAGAGAATTCAAATGCGTGCGTCCCTGTTATTTGGTTTTCTATTTAAATTTCTCAGTTTGACGTGTTAATCACAGGCTTTTCATTTACATGTTTTGATAGCTCAGATGTAGTTTAAGTCAATCATGCAGCCCTCAGGCACTCATCACGGAATCCCTGGCTGCCCAAGATGCAGTGTGATGGATTTAATCTCAGTTTGGAGAATGAACCATGTATCTTCTCTCTAATTGAATACTAAACTGAATTTAATTTTGCTACATTAAATTCTGATAACATTGTGTATGCTGGATTTAAACTCTGTGCTACTGTGAGCCTTTCCATCTTCCATCTTTTATGCCTTTAAGCTTTACTGAAGCACATTGTAATTCGAAGCATGTCTTCTTTGCTTTTCTAATTAATGTTGATACTATTACCTTTGGATCAATGGCATCCATTTACAGCAGGAAGGCATGCAAACACATGCTGCATACACACACAACAGTATCAAGAGATGGTTATCCATCCTCTGTCCCTGACCCTTTTCATTTACTCTGTGAATCTACAAATGTGCAAGAATTTGATACTCTATTGTGATTTGAATGAAAAAAGGCATTCCACCAAAATCACACATTTTATCATTAAGTGAACCACTTTGATTCCACTTTTGACTTTCAACAATGCATCAGGAGATATTGAACAGCACGTCAGCCAAAAACAGCAAAAAATGTTTCAGCAGGTTATCAGCCAGGTATTTTCAAGTGATAGACAAATGTTCAGCAAATTATTTGCAATTTACACATGAACAATCAAAGTGATGCATTTATTTTTTGTATTTTTGAATAGCGTAGTCCTGTGGCGGTTTTAAAGCTTTTGTCCATTTAAGTGGGCTAGAAGCACAAAGATTTATTCTTTAGTGTAACTTATGATTGAGGAAAAAATAGCTCTTTTTTGATAAACAACAGATTGTCATTCTAAGAAATTGCCAGAAACAGAACGTAAGCAGTATGGCTTACTGTATGAAAAAGACTGTTGAAACTGAAGAGACAGATGGAGCCTGAAGCAGACCTGTATGAATGTATAAAAACCATGCAGACTAGTAACTGAAAATACACACACAATATGCTTTGATTTTTAAAAAGTATTTATGATTTGATTATCATGTACATATTTACATTGTTTACATTTATATCACTGGACTTTGTGGGAGACAATTTGGTCAATTAGTATTTGGTTAATTAGTATTGGTCTTGTAAGTCACAATTATGGCACAGTAGGTGATGTGAATATTTTGGTTAGACAGCATATGATCATTTAACAGATATCTGAAAAAGCTTTATGAGTATCACAATCAGAAATTCTTGTGCCTCAACCAATTTGCATGAAAGAAAAAATTCTGAACATCAAGCTATTTCTGCAAACATAATATAGTGAATAGAGAGAATTATCAGCTTGGCATAACGCCCTCTTGACTGCTCTTTGTCGGCTCCAAGGAAAGTGAGGGTGAATATATATGTTTAATATGCTGTTCACGCCTCATTTTATTGTATTATAACAAAGGTCAAGATGTAACACATCAGCCATTGCACCTCCATGAATTTGAATTCTCTTCTGCTGCATAATTTTTATACAGTGAGTGGAGTGGAGAAGCAGACAGGGAATCAGGTCCATGATTCACTGACAGTCATAGTTGTTGTACTTTGTTTTGTCATTAATGAGTCCAAAAATATGGTCTCTGTGGGTGCTGCCAAACCAGTGTTCCCACTAAATTAATTAGGGAATTTACTTCAACAACAACAGTTTGGTTCTGTTTGCTTCCTTTGAATGTCTCCCACGATTTCTCAAGATCTTAAATAATGAATTCTGGCATCAGAATCAACAAAGGGATTGATGGTTATTTAAAGTGGAAATAGACAACTTTTTTGCTTTAACTTCTAATTATGAAGTAAATATTGATTGCACAGTGTGATCATTATATAACAATGACACCATCTGCGTTTGGATTGGTTCCCTATAAGCCTTTCACTATGCAATTCTATCTGCCACTGGGTACAATCTCCCAGGAAAGCAAAGGCGCGATTTATGGCACAAAGGAAGTGTATCAATAATTGCACAACCAAAACAGGAAGAGGATAATGCTTTTGTTTTCAATGGTCGCTAGATCTCATAATTTTCAAGGCGGCTACCCTTTTTCTATTGTCATATTGTTATATGTTAAATGTGGATTATTGCACAGGCAAATCTGATGACACACTACTTACATCTGCAAACGCTACATTTAAGTTGCAATGAGTATAATACCTGAGTAAACTTAGCTATGGTCACTAACAAGAAGAAAGCTCTCTAGAAATTTGTTAGCTAAACTAACAGCCATAGAATACTGAATCAGTATCCAGTCAAGCTGGCTGTTAGGCTGATCTACCTGTTCATATGAAAATCATTTTCTCAAATTTTCTATCTGCTTTCGTGTCTCCATTATATACTACATGAGCAAACTCAGGCTTTTTCTGCTGTTGTTTCCTTCTAATGTTACTCCCCCCTCCACTCAGACACCAACCCCTGCTGTTTACTTGTTTGTGTGAAACAATAATGTTACTCAAACTAAGTTATTACTTTGCAATGCACATCATTACAATAGCTTTTGGCTGTTCCCAAATTCAACATAAAACTGTAACAATTCAATTCAATTTACCCCTTCAATGAATATTCTTCTTTCCTCTCTCTTATTTCCAAAGAGGAGTTGATCATTTCTTCAAGGAACTGCGCTCTGAGGAAAATTGAAAGCGATCTGATTTTCTTTGTGACAATGATGCTAACAATAATACCGCTTCAAAACGCTAGTTGGTGGGTGTTGGGAGGGAGGTTGAAAACTTAATAATGATTTCAGAGCATCAATATATTTGTAACACCTTACAAACCTTCACAAAGAATTAGTGGAGTGACTAGGAGTGGCTGAACTTGTGACGTATTATGGACATACTTATAAGACCTTAAGACTACAAGACATCTTAATGCATGGTGAAAGGCTTATTGCAACCATAGGCGCCGAAACCGTGGATGCTCCGGGGCCCGGGCACCCACGGGAATTCATGAGCACCCACGGGATCCAGCTGACATTTTTTTTTAATCAAACACATACTTCGGACGAGACTAGCGGTTTCTCTGTTAAAACACTGTAACTCCTACCGTTGTTCCTACTTACACTTATTATAGACGTCCGATTGGGATATATAGCGCTCTATTTAAAATATGTTTGCATAACGGTGCGCAGAGAAGTGTAGTCATTTACTTAATAAAGGAGCACAATCCATACAAACAAGCATTATATTTGTAATGTTGTGTTTTGAGATGAATTCTGAGGTTCATCTTAGGCATATTTAATTTATGTCCATCAAAGAAATGTTTAAATATTTATAATATTAGTAATAATGCTAAGCTGTAGTGCATGATGGGATGAGACAGCCGAGAAAATGTGAGACTTCTTCCTGCTGCCTTCGTTTCTATGACAACAAGCGCTTACAACTGTTCTGGACAACAAAATCTAGATGCCAAATTGCCAATACACATGTTTTCTATTGACTTTTTATTAAAATTGTTTTGTGCATGAGGTTTGGCAACATTGCATATGAACAGACAAGAACCCGATAGAAGGAATGGTGAAGCAGCATCAAAGACGAAGAACATAGTTTGTAACGATCAACGATCGGCAGGGAGAGAAATTATGCTTGAGTGACATAAGTACCATCGGTTGTGTCGCGTCAAGCGTTTGCCGTGTAATTCCATTTTCGATTTAAATTTAAATAGGTTATTTTATTGTAAAATATTGATGTGATATGCACAGGGAAAATAAATAGGACTATATGAAACGTTATTATGCAATTTATGGGTCGCGACCCCCAGTTGGGAACCGCGAGCACCCACGGGCAAAAACAAAAGTCGGCGCCTATGATTGCAACTCATTATATATGTTATGATGTCTTGCATATAAATATATAATGCATTATTTGAAAAACACATAGCTACATTTCCACATGCAGGAATATGATGTTCTACAGATATGATCAATCGGCGTCTGAATCTGCCAGTGGTTGGTTGTACTGTATCAACAAATGACTACTGAGTGCTACCTAATTTATAGTACTATAGATTAATGCTTGAGAAAATAACCTTTTTATCTCTCTTTGTGTGGTACTCTCCTTCCCACACTAACATCTTCCCCTCTTTTTTTACTGTCTTCTCAGGTTTCATCGTTTAGCGGATGATGAGAGAACACAGCTCCTCTTCATATTCACCCCCATGTGTTTGTACATGTATGCCACTGTGTACTATGGCTTTTTATTCCTATGTGATGATGAAAAATGTTCGTGTAGGAATTGAAGCCATTTTACACATGGTGAGAGAGCAACATGACAGAAGTAAGATCTCCTTGCTGCCCACTCGACAGTGCTGCTTCTAGATTAACATATGGTTGGATAAATGTAACTGTCTTCTGTTGAATGTTTCCCTGTAGTAAAGATACATTTATGCTCATTTTTCAGACAGTAAGATAGCTCATTGAAGTGCTGATCTAGAGACATGAAAAATGAAATCAGACTTTATTGTGTGTGCACCTGTTTTTGCCTCCAGGCACAAGCAGATTCCACTGCTTTCAGTGTTTGATGCATGTGGTGACAGCTGCAGTCTGCAGGGATGGAAGTTGGAACATTTGCAAAACATGTCATGAACAAAGGAAGAAAAGAGCAAGGAGAGACAAATACAGATCTTTAATTACCAACTATAAAAGAGGCACTTAGTGAACCATTTTACAGCTTGCAAGAGGCACTGCATTTCCCTTTCTTCTCATTCTGATTCTTTTGCACATTATTAAAATAAAACTTTGACATTAAGCATTACACCAGACACTGACCTACCTACAATATTATACAATATAAGATACATACAGTATAAACAAGATAAAGCACCTTTGTTGTCCTAGTAAATACTACTCATAATTAAACAGTTGGAGTTACAGACACAGATGATTGAGTTTGTGATTTGTGTGTGGTATTATCAGTGCATGGGAAGAACTCCGAATACAGGTCTTGGGACTGTGATGTCCTTGTATGCACCTGAGTTTATACAATGGAAACTTTCCTAATTTTGTGCTCTATCAGCCTACATATGAAGTATTTGGATGGTTTACACAGTATCTTTAATAAACTACAGAGAACCAGTAAAAACACTTGGATGAATGTATTGTAACCGCTACAGATCTCATGTTCCCTTCCGAGGACATTGGCATTCACATTACAATAAAACACATGTAGCACCAGGTAATGTTTATACAAAAGGCTAATATGATGAATGTCAATGCAGTACAGTAAACTTAAAAAATAATACAAAATGAATATGTTGGAAGCATGTACGAAAGGTGCACAGACAATAGTCCAGGTCAGTTATGACGTCATTTGGTCCTTTTGAAGAGAAACTCATAAGATCATGTTATGAATGCAAAATAAACATGCATTTCTTAAAAGATATATTTTACTGTATTTTCAAGTATTGTTTTTTTCTTTCCTTTAGGTAAATGAAATATAATCTCTTAAACTGATAATATCCAAAAAAAGCAGAAAAAGGATCTTTTTTTCTCCAACTAGCATATTCATTTTTGACCCAAAATTCATATCTGCCATTAGTCCTCACATTTGTGTAATAAAAACACATGTACAAGAAGACATAAAGTGACTACGTAAGGATTTAAAGATAGCATTTCACAGAAAACAGCTGTGCAATCTCATTCACCATAATGAATTGTCTTAAACATTTATAACTGTGAAATTTACAGTCTCTTATTCACAGATCCCGAAAAAACCCCGCTCAGTTAATAGATTCTGATGTGTCCTTCCTTAAAGGAATCTTAAAGCTAGTGAGTTTTTGGCCAAACAGCTGGCTTAGGAGGTGGTTCTGGGACTCTGCTGTCCTGTAGGAATGGCTCTCCATTGACCTAACCCCCATCTTTGGCCTGGATTTATTCAAGGAATTGTTCATGGGAACCGATGACACTTTAGAAATTGGGGCATGCAAAGGTCGCCCCAGAGGTCCCTTTTTGGCTTTGTAATCCCCATTAAGAGGGGTCACAATCTCAGCTTTCTTTGGTGTACAGTTATCAAGCAAACTTCGTTTTGACTGCAAACCCAAGTTTGAAGTTTTGCACTTGGAAATTATTTTGTTGCTCACAACGTCGTCCCGTACTGAGGACAGCACAGGATAGTCATTAGGTCCATCTGACTTTCTTTGCAAAGAGGGATTTGCACACTTGCTGGGGCGAAATTTCTTTTTGGCCCTGGAGTCAACACCAAAGTTCTCTTGTGTGGCTGGAGAGGAAACTCTTTGCAGGCTGTGAGGGGATTTCATGTCTTTCCTCTTCTTCTGTGGTCTCAGTGATTCTTTGTCCTCATTTGAGGCTGAAGCATTGAGGGAAGCCTTGGAGTGGAGGACTGATGTTGATTCTGCAGCCCTTGTGCTGCTAGTTGTAGTGTTGTTTTTAATGTTGTCAGTTGTTTTGGCTGGGACGACTTTGTCTTTCATCTGACTGCTGCCTTCCTGCTCTGTGCTGTGAGATACAATTTGCTGTTTGCTGTCATTATTGGAAACTTTCGATATATGGTGCCACTGCTCGTCTTCCCTCTGTTGGTCCATCACATCAGCTGCTAATTCATCCTTTGCTGACTCAGGTGTCTTTGAAAAGATTTGATTTTCTCTTAAGCTCACAAAAGAGTCCTCACTAGGTGGAAATGAATCTGTTTTTTCCTCTGTCTCAGCCATGTCACCTTCAGCAGAGACTTCCTTAGGTGTAACAACCTCCTCCCCCGCACTACTATTCTCTTTAGATGCTGACCATGACGTCTCTGCTCTAATGCAGACTGACTCATTCTCCTCTTTCACATCACATGGTCTAGTAATTGATTTTCCATTACCCTCTTTATCAAGATTAGGAGAGAGAGTTGAATCAGTTTCCTCTTTCTTAGGTGTAGCAGACTCTGATGAGCCCATGTGAATACATTTCTCCAACTCTACAAGTAGCTCAGAGTAGTCCTCAGCAATGTCCTCAGTCTTCACATTTGTACTGTTTGTGTCACTGTGGTATTCATTTGCGATGGTCTGTGTGGAGTCATCAGCTGTGGACACAGAGGGTTTTGAGGACTGTGTGTCAGAGTTTTGATTTAGGTGCAGTGAGCTTACGCTGGCGATGCCACTGTCTGAGCTATTTTCTGGCAGGCTGTCAGAGAGAATTCTTGTCTTCTTACTCGCAGGCGAATCACAGTCATCGTCTTTGGGTGCAGATGTTTTGATAGGTCTGAGAACACCTCTGAACTTGAAAATTTTGTTCCCCCCTGACAGGTGTTTTTCCATATGACGATCAAACTGTTCCTTCTTTGAGAAGGTGTAGTTACAGGTGCTGCAGATGAAGGATTTTTTAATCACATGCATGACGTCGGCACAGAGCTCACAGGTGTAGAGGGTGGTGTGTTTGGAATCCAGTTCATCCACCTCTTCGTGTGCTCTCTTCAGGTGGTCTTTAAGCTCCTGAGCCTCCTGATAAGACACAGGGCATTTGTGACACAGGAAAATCTTTTCCAAATTGTGAACCACTAAATGTCTTTGAAGTTTGAATGGTTTAGGGAATTGTTTCCCACAGTGGTGGCAGTCTCTTGAGGGGTCCTTGCAGTTAGGATGCATCTCCACACTTTTAGGTGTCTCTGTTTTGTGGAGGACCTCAAGTGGGGTTAATGTGTTTTGCTTCCCACCTGCTCCACTGCTGCTTTTAGTTTTGTGAAGTTTTGACTCAGGGCCCTCGCAGGATTTCCCCTCTCCCACTGTGCTGTCAGCCGCAGCAGCTTTTTCTTGTTCTTTAGTGGCTTTACTGGACTCTTTGTTGGCTTTGCTGGGGCGATGTTGCATGATTGAGGTGATAAAGTTCTTCACAGCTGTCTCCTGCATGAAGCAGCCTGAAATGCCTAACATAGAGCCTTGAGTTTGGCCTCTCCGGGCAAACTGAGTGGCGTGCTCTCGTAAATGTTCATTGTACATCCAGACATCTGATATCTCCTTCAAGCACATTCCACAGGTCCAGATCCCTGTCTTATTCTTGGCATGTTTCTCCCTCAGATGGTCTCTCAGTTGCTCCCTTGAGCTGAACTTGCGCTGGACACACATGTAGCACGTTGGAGGTGGAGAAGGGTTGTGGGATAACTTGTGAAAGTTCAGCTCACCTAGAGTGAGGAACCAAGTGAAGCACACTTTGCACTTGTACTGCTTATCTTTGACCTTTATTCCACCATCTTGTCGTTTCCTGCCTCGTCGCTCCGTTATTTTCTTAGACTTTTCTTCATCTTTTTTCTCCATGTCTAAAGGTGCAATAGGAGGGGCCAGTGATATATCTTTATTAGAGTCAAAGAACTGAATTTCAGGAAGTTGAAAAGTGGTGTTGATGTTTTGAATGTCAATGCTGTGGAAGTTTTGTAAACTGTCTCTAGCACATGGCTCCACTGTGTCCCCTACACTGTGAAGCAGTACAGCAGGTGAGGGCAGAGGGCAAGGTGCAGCTGGCACCTCTGTTTTACAGCTGCTTGGGTCAGAGGTCACCGTTGAACCTGCATTAAAGCCATTGAAATCACTGGAGCCACTCCATTCAATTGAGGATTTATCAACGGTGCTCTCAATTGGACTCAAGAGGCTGTCGCTGAGCTCTTTAATATTGTCAAGAACATCCTCCTGGTCACTTTGTTTAACATCTGACAATGGCTTGCCATCAGTCTTCAAAGTGCTGTTATGGGAAATATTCAACATGATGGTATCATCAATAGATATTGTCTCATATTCACAGGGGTTAGTTTGATTGTCAGTGAACATTTTCTTTGCTTGGTTCTCCATGAACTGATCTTTATTTTGCATTAAGGTTTCTGAAGAAGGAGAGTATTCCTGAGTGGCATTTGAATCTGGTGATAGCTTCTGTCTTTTGTTTCGTTTGCTGTAAACCCTTGGGCACTTTTTCCTTTTTGCCTCCTCATCTCTGGGGAACAGCTGTGAGAATGTGGTGTCATCGTCAAGTAAGGCCTTCAGATCAGGACTTATGCCAGGAGGACTGATAGGGGAAGGATTCAAACAAGAGATAGAATGCACCTCATCTGAAGGGCCACTGTTCTTCTCGCATTTTATCTCGACTGTCACTTTTCTAAGAATTTCTTCAGCAAGGCTCTCCTCTGATCCTTTCTGCTCACACCTCTCTTCCAAAGCACACATAGTCTTTCTTGGCCCATCACTTTCTATGACAATATCCTCTACAGATATAGAACTTTCCAAATTATTGTTTGCACATACTTCTCCATTTGCTCTCTCTGTCATGCTCGTATATTTAATCTCTTCTGTGTCTGTGATTTGATTTAATTCCACATTTTCATGAAGTGCATTTGCCTCTTTTGTTGGAGATTGTGGTATATTGCCAAAGCCAGAGTTTGAAGTAACAGGGTGAGGGAATTCCTCTTTTCCAGTAATATTTTTTTGAGGATGCATGCTGATTTTCATCTGGTCTTTAGGAGATTGGCAGTATTTTTCTTGTAGTCCACTGTTTTTGAATTCAGGAGTTATAGCCTGAAGTATGTCTGTTTTTAATATATTCAGAAGTTCATCAGAGAAAGGGTCAAGCTTTATGTTTACCTCACTGCTTTTGTTCTTCTTAGCTTTGTTGTTCTTTTTTGCTTTTGTTGGCAGCAGAGGGTTTTGGTGGCCTATTTCATCCACTGCCACTACATTTTCCTCTAGGACTGACTCAGTATCTGCTGCTTTAGATATTAGAGAGCTACTTGTCTCAGACATCCCATCTATTTTTGCTGGGTAACAGTTCTGTGAATCATCTTTATGTTCTTTCTCTGTAGTTTGTGATGCTTCATAAATAAGCATAGTCCCCTGATGGCTTGATTTTGTGCTCTGTGGGCCAATGTGTTTTTCAGCTCTGACCAAATGTTTCATGGCCTTATGTCTCTTTAACCCTGGTACAGTCCTGAAACACATGAAGCAGATTTCACAGAGCACTTTTCCCTGTTGTGTATTGTTCTGTGTCTTCTTTTGTGGTATTTCTTTGTGTGTTTGGTGTGTTGTTGAACACTGGCCACTCTCTGTTGTTGGTTGCTTCTCTGATTGGTCTGGTGGAAGAGGCATTTGTTCACTTTCACAGATGATGAGTGGCTTAGGAGTGGGTGGACCATCTGAAATGTCTTTTCTGAGAAGTGTACTGTCCTCCGCAGAAGCTTCGTGAGAATCGATATTTTCTGATTCAAGCTTTCTCAGCAGATCAGCATGAATATGCAAATGTTCAGTAGGTTCAACTGGATCATGGCAAACCTCCAAATCCTCCCTGACATTACCAGCTGAGGAATCTGTGCTTTTGATTTCAGCTGGGAGACCAAATGAGAAATATGTGCATTTTATACTGTCCTGAATGGGCAGTGGTTCTTCTGATAAACTTAGTTTAGCTGCAGGGTCTGAGTTCAGTGACACTGCTGTGTCAAGGGGTTCAACTGGATCATGGCAAACCTCAAAATCCTTCCTGACATTACTGGCTGAGGAATCTGTGCTTTTGATTTCAGCTGGGAGACCAAATGAGAAATATGTGCATTTTATACTGTCCTGAATGGGCAGTGGTTCATCTGATGAACTTAGTTTAGCTGCAGTGTCTGAGTTCTGTGACACTGTTGTGTCAATTTTAGTTTTGTTGAAAATCCGTGCAGGGTTAACACTAAGGTCACATGGTTCACAGTCATCTCTCGGACTCTGTTTGACGTCTGGATAGTCTTCAGGTTTACTCGCTGGTGAAATTGGTATGTATTCATACTGATTTAGTTGCGGCGGTTCATCTGAGATGTTGTTGTAGTTAAGAGGGCTGAGCTTGAAATCATACGTCAGATCTCCTTTTTCAGGGCTCTCTGATATCGCAGGTGGATCTGCTGTGCTGGTCACAGAAAGTGGAGAAGGAATGGTGGTTTCAGAGCTGGGTATTTTACACTCTATGATTCCCAGATCCAGTTGAGGTGGGCTTATCAGAGAATACTCCATCTCAGCTGTTGTGTTCAATTTTACATCACTGTTTAAGGCCTCTTTTTGGTTATCATTTTTGTTTACGTGAGAATTTGTAGTTTGAATTGAACCTTGGTCAACAGACATATTACATTTACTTTGTGACGGACACATGTCCTCTTCTATGTCCAATTTCTGCATGGGTGTTTGATGAGAGGTTGACAAAAGAGGACTGGTTGGTGGGGCTGTTTGTAAAAAGAGACAGTGACTTTCCTCCATCTCCCCCCTGCATGGCGACATCTGGTGACTTGCCATAAAATCAATAGGAAGATGTTCTTTGATGTCCTGAACATTTAAAATCTCTTCTGTTTTCTGAATGGTGTCAAAGGTGGTGTCAGTTTCAGAGTCATTAAATGGAGCAACTTTGCAGGAGTCACTGTCAATGATGCTGTCAGACCTGGATGGGATCAACAGATTGCTCTGACCCTCTATGGAGTGGTTGCCTTTGTAGGGTGAGCAGTTACTCATATTTTCTGTATTGGTTTCCACTAGAATTGGACTGCAGGGCTTTTCTGTGGTGACTATCTCTACGGACATGTCAGCTGGACTAGCACTGTAAACATTAGTGGAGATGCAGTTTTTAGAGACAGAATTTCCAATCAAATGATCCTGTTTTGCGGTTTTTACTGTTATTTCTTCTGTCACCCTGTCTGAGGCCTCCACTTTCAATTCACCATCATGTGCTGAATTAGTAACTTCAGGATTATTATGGATATCATTGGATTGTTCTGTCAGTGCTGTTTGCATCACACCTATCATTCTCTCGCCAATGTCTAGACTGGTGTCAGGTGCAGCTGGTGATGATGGATGGCTGCCAGATTGAGTAGTGATTCCCTTCACTGCCTCTTCTTCCTCATAGCCATCTGTTGAATGTTCTGGACTGTCGCTATTGCTTTCAAACAACTGATTTACATTTTCTTCTGCTTTACTATTTCTGCAGGACTCCTCAGCCGCTTTTGAGTCAGGTATCACCACACTTGAGCAGTGAGCAGACTCAATCAAATTACTATTCTCAGTGATATCCCCCTCTGATATATCTTTAGTCTCAGCCTTGCTGTTATTGTTTTCTGTGGGCTCACTTGGCTGCGATGAAATTGGCTGGTTTCCATCAACTGTGGGGTCAGTGCTGTTAGAGAGAGATGACTGTGACTCATACAGAATGAATTCAATATCATCCTTCCGCTCGTTGATATTTGAAGGTGATAATATATTTTCCTTTCCTGTAATTGCTTCCCTTTCTCTGGGATCTTCTTTCTCAACTGTATAAGTTGCCTGACATTCAATTTCTTGATGTTGTTGACTTGCGAGAGAGGTGACATTCGGCTCCCTCTGTTCTAGTATAACAGGTTCTTTTTTGAATATAGAATCAGAAATCACCTCCAGGCTTTTCATCAGGTTTTCTGTGTATCGCTTCTGTTCTAAAATATCTTCCTTTGTTTCTGCAGGAGTCTCTTTTTCAGAATTTCCTTCCTCTGATGTTTGCTCACAGTGGAGCTGTGAGTGTTCAATATGTGAGGCTGAGGTTACCAAATTTGACGCATCATCCTCTTTTTCAGTGAAATGTTCAAGGGCCCCTGGCTCATTGTGAATTGGAGTGTGGGGACTGTGGTGCTCACCCATCAGCTCAAATTGTAACGGACTGGTCCATGGGAGTACTGGTTCAGTGAAAGGCTCTGAAGGCAAACTGGTCACTGGTACATCTATGGTTTGCCCAGTGCACCTCATATCCAGACCAGTGACTTCATTCTCTGACTCTTCACTGAGACGTAAAGGTGAAAATTTGCTCATTTGCAGCTGCTTGGGGACATCCTGATTTAGTGGTGGGCTTTCCAACTTAGTTGTCTGCAGCTGGTTTTCAAGCTCATTCACTATTCTCTTTATCTCTAGTTCATCCTCAGATGCACAGCTGTTGAGATTTGCACTGTAGTTCATTATTTTTTCTGGCAGAGACAAAGGAACATGATTGTAATCTGGTTTCTTTTCATTTGATTTCTCCGAGCTGCCTTTGTATTGAGCTATCTCATCTGGTAGCACTGGGCTTACTATTAGATTCCAGTCTCTTTGTTCCAGAAAGTGAGAAAATGACGACACAAACTCTTCTTTTTTATCAACTGTGTTCTCTATAGAATGGAAACCCTCTTTCTGAATTGGCATATCTGAGTAAAGGCCACTGTCGAATCCTGTGAGATCCGCAAACATTGATGAGGTGTCAAATGAAAGTGGGGATTTCATGAGCCCCTGTTCCTGATCCAGTGGGTAGGACATGAGGTGGAGCGTATCTTTTTGTATCAATGGGCCTTGGCTTTCAGTTGGAGATAGGCACACCTCATCCATCAAAGAGGTGCACAGAGGCGCAGGCTTGTGTGTGTCTAGGTCATTGACTAAAGTAATAGCCTCTTTCACCATGCAGACACTGTCACTCTGTTTTTCAAATGTGGTACTGTCTGATAGCTCTGGCTGTGTGGCTTGGGGCCTCTCTCTTCTTTTGCCTTTTGTGTTTCTGTCAATATTGAAATCGGTTTCTTTGTTGATTGTAGGAGAGTGTGAATCAAACTGTGGTGGCTTGTTATCTGTACTGCTACACAGGGATGGTTCTTCTTCGGGACACAAATTGTCAGTTCTCTGTGGGTTGTTTCTGTTTGAACCTGCTGTTGAGCTTGTTTCTTTGCTGTTTGACACCAGTTTCTCTCTTGATTTTGTATGTGAGCTTCTGTTCTTTTCAAAGGTTTTGACTGTGTCCTTTGCTTTTTGTGAAGATGATGCTAGATCAGCAACTTCTGTGTTTGAATGACGGTTTCTGGGATTCTCTGCACTGTCTTTATTATCAGAGAGAATGGGTTTGTCAGTATTATACTTCTTGACAGATTTAGTGAATGTCAGTGCTAGTGTGCTGGACTCTTTATGCAACTTATGTGGGGAGGACCTTTCATAGGTTTTCTGCTCTGTAGACTCTCTCTTTTTGATGTCTGTCTTCTTCTCACAGTCCGAGTCAGTGCGGTCAGTGCTTTTGGGGCTGTTGATACTATCACTAGAAACACTCACAGATGTGCTGAGTTCACTGCTTGTGGATGACCTGCTACCCCTCCTCCTGAGCCTCTGGTGAGAACCATGTTTCTCAGGCAGGAGAGAAACCTCCTCACTTTTCTTCACCTCAAAACACTCCTTTGATTCATGCCTCCACGCTGCTTGATCCCTCTCACTCCTTGCTCGCCATTTGCACTCTTTGGTGTATGTGTATTTACACCGACTGCTTTGGTTCAGTCTGCCTTGGCTTGCTATCTTTACAGGCTCACATTCATCATCTGAATCTGAAACATAGTCATATTCTCCAAATGCAGGGTTCTGCACAGTGGGAGTCAGTCTTTCCATCACCAGGGAAAATTGGAGGTTCTTGGTACCTTTTACATGGAGCTTATGGAGCTTATTTTTCTGGTGAACTATTTTGTGAATAAGTTCTTTGCTCCAGGTTCCCCCACCAGTGCTTTTCCTTTTGCTCTCTTTCACTGGAGTTCTTGAGGTTGGAGACGTGGAGGCCTGTGAGGGGGTTGACACCCTGAGTGCAGTGCTGTCCTGAAAGCTTTTAACACCACAACGCTCAGAAAACTTGCTGGATAAGACAAATCTTGGGGTACTTGCATTATCGTCCTCACTCTTGCACAGTTTTCTTGCCTCTTTTACTTTGCTGTCTTGTTCCCTTGTCTTCTCCCTTGAGGCGGTTCTTGAATTTTTATGAGAGATTTCTTTTTTTATGTTAATTTTCTCATCTTGTTCCAAATTCAGAGATATTTTCTCAAGTTTGCTTTCTGTATACTGCTTATCTGTCTCGGGGCTTTCCACATCAGAGTCATAAAAATACTTTCCCTGTGTGAAAGACCTCTCATCATCTGCTGCTTGTTTATTTTTGCTCTCAAATACTAGGGACTCTTTGGTTTTCATACATTGTTTGTTTGATGTTGCTTTGACAGTGGTAAGCTCATCATCAGCAAATGCATCGATAAAGCTGCTGTCTATCTCTGCATTGTCTGATTGATATCCCAGTCCATTCAAAGCTTCTGTGATTAAGCTGTCTAACTTGGCATCCTCCATTTCCAGCTCAGGGAGTGGGACAGGGAGGGTACCAGGACCAGAGAACAAGCTGAGTTTCATTGGATCATCCTTACTATCTCCTTTTGTTTCACTGTCAGATATCAGTTCTCCATTTTTATTAAGGCCCAACAGAGATAAGTGAAGGTCAGATGGGCATCTTGACATAGAAACATTTGACACAGAAGACACAGCTTTTGCTGGTTCTGTAGGGAACTTCCTGCTGTCCTCCATCTTTGATATGTCTTTGAGGTCATTTTGTGCAAAGGTGTGCTGAGCACAGTATTGCTTATGTCCTAGAAATGAAGCCAGATTGTTGAAATTCTGATCACACTGTTTGCATGTCAGAAGCACATCTAACTGGTCAAGATTTGCGGCGGCTAATGAAGTGGCTAACAGCTGATGTGCAGAGTAAGGCGGCGGAGGCTGGTGATGCTCCATTCCAAAATTATCCATGTAACCTTTGTTTCCATCCATTGCTATCTTTGGATGTGTGCTGTTTTGCAAGTAGCTCATCATGTCATCTTTGGCTCTATCTGGTGCATAAGGAAGGTTTCGTGGAGCTTCAGAATGAAACTGGTGAGGGTGAGTGTTTACGTGATCTGAAGGTACATGTGTTTTGGCTTGTTGCTGGTGATAAAATGGGTGAGGGGGTGCTGACTTCGACATTTGACTGTCCTCTGAACTGATGTTAACAGGGCTGGTGGATGCTGGGGAGAGGGAAGAGCAAGTACTACTAGATGCAGGGTTATGAACTGGGGAGGGCAAAGGGGATTCATAAGGCGACACCATCATAAGTCCCATGGAAGGAACTTGTAATGGTGGATAGTTGTAATTTCTTGATGGTGCTGCTGGAAGAGACTGATTGAGTCCGAAATATACAGCCTTATTTTTGGACTCACATACTTGTGTGTGGCTCATCTCTGCTTTAAAAGTTGAGACTGTATTACTGCTATGTTTTACAGTCTCCTGTCTTTGGTTACAAAACACTTCACTAGTTCTGCTGTTTTGAAATGAACCAGGGTTTTTCAAGGAGCTGTGCTTATGTGATTTACTATCATCCTGCCAGTCAGAGGGAGACACCATGTAAGCCATTCTTTGATTGTTTATTTGCCTGGATAAATCAATTCGGTTTTGATTCTGCATAGCAGAGGTTGGCCGTATCTGCTGCCAGGGCATTCTGCTATTTTTAGCTGAATTTGGGCGTTGGTCTAGCGCTGGCTGGTTCTGAAACTGAAACTTATCATTCATATCACTGTATTGAACTGTGCTTTGATCAGCTGGTGAATATGTCTTATTAGGCCCCTCCCAAGAGTGTGGTAACTTACTTAAAACCTTATTATTGATGTTTTTATCAAATGGTACTGAGCCAGTGTGAATGTTACTGACTGAAGGACTGTTAAATGTTTTGCTAGGAAAGTGCATTTGGGAGCCTGGACCTTGTGAAATATTTCTCGCATGGTGCACACTTCCTTGAATGAGTGTTCTTTGGTTGGCAGTTGTGTCTTTGGGGTGACAGTTCCTCTTACTCCCCGATGTGATGGCTGCATCCCTATTGTCTGTCTGTCCAATAATTCCTCTGCTCTCTGGCAGGGCAGTCTTCCCCTGCTCTGACTGCTGCGAGCTGCAGCCAGAGCTGTCACTGCCTGCTGAGTCCTCACTCAGATTCGTAGGACACTGGATGGAGGATGCCACCCCTTGAATAAACTGTGGCTGTTGGGTGTGAGGATACGAGTTTCTGTGCTCTGGCTGCTGTTCATTACTGAACTGAGTGCTGTTCTGAGCAATGTTTTGTCCTTCTCCAGGCGTGAAGGAAAAGGAATTGTGGGTCACATGAACAGAACCAAGGGAGGAGTCTGAAAAGTCTTGGGATTGTGGGTTCTGTTCACAGGGAAAAGAGTCAGAGGTTGATTCTTCCAAAAAATTATATCCATATTGAAATGGACCAGGCACAAAGGCATTTGCCTTATTAGCTTCTGAAAGGGCAGTGGATTTTTGTGATGAAACTCCATAGTTAGCACCATTAAAAGTCCTTTCAGGAGACTGCCATGCATTAGAGCCACCCAGCTGAAAGTCATCCAGGATCAGCTGGCTGCCAGGCTGTGCACTGTTGTTCTCCATTGAGGCAGGCTGCTGCTGATGTGACAGGGGTGGGTGTTGGTGGGATGACGTTCCACTTGAGGAACCCAGTGCCTGTGAGGTATAGCTTGGGGAGGTAAGGTTAGAGGCCTCCTGGAAGCAGCGGCTGTAGCTGAGTTCTTCTTGTTGTAGCTCAGTCTCTCTCTCTGGTATAATCGGAGCGTGGAATCTGTAGCTGCCCGACACAGGGCCACGACTGGTCTCTAGCTTCTTGGGTGGCGAAACTTTCTGCTGTGGGTAGGCAATACCAATGGTGGGGTTGGAGCGTGGATTTGTAATGCTAAGTCTGTACAGCTGCTGCGGGTTGCCACGCTCTGACTTTCCTGACCGCTTGCTCTTCTCTCGGCTGCGGCCCTTTCCACTCGGGGACTGGGGACTGCCTTTGCCACTAGACCAAGTCCTGTCAGTGGCAAATTTTGATCTGTTCTGTAGTGATCTGAAGTCAATCTTCCCTGCCTGCTGCGGCCGTATTACAGCCTCACGCTGCTGAGTGCCTTCCCTTTCCTTCTCTAGTTTTTCAACCTTGGGCTCTCTGCTGCCGGCTCTGGCCTCAGTGCCTGTGCTTGAATAGTGCTCTGAAGACTCCTTTGTGGTTTTGTCACTCTGCTGTTCCAGTGCCGTCCCCTCATCCTGCAGTTTGGACTCAGCGTCCAGCTCTTTGACAGTATGCATTCGCTGAGTCTCTCCTGCCATGGTGCACAATGCGTGCTGTGAAGGCCTGGTCCTCAGAAGTGCTATCTGGGAGGCAGGGGCATCGTCTTCTGGGTAGTATGAATCAGTAAATGTCCAGTGGCAGGCACTGCAGGGACAGGGCTGCTCGCTGCAGGTTCATCTCTTCATCCTCATTGTGACCTGCTGATCTGGCACCAGAGCAACGCAGACCTGGAGAGACAGAACAGAAAGGATCAGATGAAAACCCTCTACTGGTTCATTAACAGAAACAAAGTAGATGATTATATAAAGTGCCTTTTAGAATAACATCTGGAAACACTATTCAAATATGCAAGCAAAGAATCAAGCATCACTCAAAGAGGAATATGTATCTTCAAAACAAGGAATACACATGAATGCTTTAGTCCAGGTGGAAAATAGAAAAAGAGATGAATTTGGAAAAGAAACAGAAAACAGCTAAACAGGTATGTTCAACTACTTAAGAATATATTTATTAAATAATAAATGCAAACATTCACTTTCATTTATAAGATAAAGCTCAATTACAATATTACTTGTTTCTACCAGCAGAGAGCACTATTGCAGCATTTCACAGTGGTGCTGTCATTGCATAAAGCACCAGTGCAATAAATAGGGAATTTCAAAATTCTGCCAAACTCATACCAAGTCTTGGAGATATTTCTAACACATTAATTCCTTATGCCGAACAATAAAAATGCATTTCAAACAAATAAATACAGTTATATCTGAGTGCTGGATTCCTCACAACAGTAACTGGATGACTTTACAAGTATCCCAAATGCAATCCTTCATATAAACAATCACACAAAGAAACCAGTTTGGTCTTGAAATGATGAAGCACACTATAGTGCAGACGATGAGAAAAATACAGTTCAAGGATCCAAAAAGCACTGCCAGTAAATGAATCACAGACTCCTTTAGCACAGCGACACAATGCCACAGTGTTCTATTGCTACAGAGGGCTGCAGGTTTAGATCATGGAGGAATATCAGGGATTAGTCAGTCAGCCATTAGACAGTGAGAACTGTGGGCATACTGACGTTTGTTGCCTTTCCTCAGGCATCCCAGACACCGCTTCTCAGGTCCCAGTTTACTTTGGCCCGCTACTGTTGCTGCTTCTTTTGAGGTCAGACCAGATGAAACTCAGAGTTAGCACCAAAATGTAATTTCTAGGCCTGGTAACCAAACTTCCATCCCACCTTCATGTCTATTTCCCCTAGCTTTTGCATATTGAAGCCAATGTTTGGGGGTGGCCTAGTGGTTAGAGACACCACCATTTAGCAGGATGATTTGGGTTCAAGTCTCTGTTTTGGCTGAACTGTCCTTGGGCAACATGCAGACTTTCTGTCAGTTTCAACCTGGGAGTGGTAAGTAAAAACTGTATAATCAAATTCCAATATTACTGTATGAAAATGTGATGATCGCACTGCACAGCCCTCTCCCTCAGATGATGACTGAGACTGCCCAGCAGCCTGTAAAACAACGGTAGGATGCATTGCTTCTTCGCAACAAACAACTTTACACCAGACAAGAACACAAAATATTAAACAATAATCACAATTGCCTTCAAAGTGCAATTACTGATAATTCTAGCATTTACATAACAAATTATACATTTCAATGTTCTATTGTCAAGTTGAAGAAGCAAATGTGTTTGAGTGCATAGGATGTCCCCCCTACAAAAATGATGAGATAGATGTTGTAAACTCATCAGTCTTGCAGGAGATGTTACCAGAAGAGACTCCTGGGGTCATTTTAAGATCAGCACTTGTTTTTGTTGTCATCCTGATAAAGTACTATGCCTTTCTATCATTCCAGGGGCTTTTCCTATGAGTTAGCTTAATGCTAAGCACTGATTTAATGAGAGGACTCTGTGTTTTACAGCCAAATGTAGCTTACAGATGTTCTTTATTTCTGTTGTTGGTAAGCAAAGTAGCTAAAGAAGTATTCTCTTTATTTGGAAATACACCATTCACATTATCAACTCACCCATAGTGTGATGTGAGACATCACAACACCAAACAATGCATGCAATGTTTTGTATAAAGCATCCACTTATAGGTAAGCATAGATCATTTTTTAAAGAAAGTTTTAGCCTAGGTAGTGAAAAGGTTTTCTTGAAAACATACAGCAATGTTTCATAATAGAAAGGCTACATGAAGCAAAAAAAAGGTGCTGCTTTTTTCTGCAACACACTTAGAATCATTTAGTAGAGACTTAATCTGATTATCTCAGGATTGAGGTTTATAATAAGATTGTTTGACATTGCAGTGCTGATTATCAGGAAGATGTTGACAGATTGCACACAAATTAATTCTTTGTGAACTCTGGCCAAACCATCTACACACATAATGAAACACAGTTCTGTTTACAATGAGACACATGATTTCTTGAGGACCTGTTGCCTTATTCATGGTGTAAGTCTAAAAACTGCACGGTGTGTTGACTGTTTTACAGTGTATATGAGGGCTCACAGCCTCAAAGGAATGGATTGAAGAGACTCAAGGGGCCCCTGGCACAGAAATGTGGTCCCAAAGGGTAAATTTATTCAGTGTATAAAGTCAAGGCCTCTCACA
This sequence comes from Scomber scombrus, assembly GCF_963691925.1. Classification (NCBI taxonomy): domain Eukaryota; kingdom Metazoa; phylum Chordata; class Actinopteri; order Scombriformes; family Scombridae; genus Scomber; species Scomber scombrus. The sequence goes on along the minus strand of NC_084975.1, from coordinate 14,242,930 downwards.
GGCACAGACAAGATGACAGAACCTGCGGGCGCAGAATTCAGATAAGATGACTTGGCCTATAGCATTGCATCTTGAGGGCTATGTTTACATCATCAGTCCAGTTGCCCACCTATCTGGTTACCACTTGACAAATATAATAGTGAGATATGACCCTCCGTTTCGACCCAGGGGGATCACTCTATGGCATGTGTTTCCTTGTCTCATCCTCTGCTAAACCTCCAAAAGGTATTTAGCAGGTTGTGGGGGAGGCTTGAGGCTGAGACCTGGCTGGGTTTAGGCCTGTTTGTGAAAAATCACATCCTCTCTACAGCTCCGCAGAATCTGAAAGCCGGAGTGTCTGCAAATATCTCTGCCAATGGTTGGGGAAACTGCTGTGAAGGGCCCTGCCAGCATCTCCACCAGGCAGTGCTTGATTCATCTCTGCAGAGTCAACAGTCACAATCATACATAATAGCCCCAATTGTATTTGCCCAGACCAGCCGTTGAGGTTTGAGCTGAGGATGAATGCCTTCAGCAACAAAAAGACCAGTATGAGGATCATGGGGGCCTTAAATAAGTATCACCAATGCCTGAGCTGTCAGTTTATGAAGAGTAAGGGGTTATTTATTTCTTAACAAATGCCTTGGCCTCTTCCCCTACAGCACTGTGCAGCTCTATAACTCTTACACCAGCGTCCTCCACACAAGCCTGAATTAGTTCACACGCAGACTTTTACGCATATCAATCTGCCAATTTGGTGGCGTCTTTGGTATGGCTTGTACAATTTTATCTTGAAAAGTATAAATTGCTCTTGGACTGTGTATAAAGACAGTGTGGTGGTGACAGAATTGCAAGCTGGGCTCAAGTTGATATCAAATCCTGTGTGACTGGTCTAAAATTTGTTCCATAAAAGTGCGTCTTAGTGGGGTTTTACAAGTCAATTAAGGCTGAATGTGTGTTTGTGTGTGTGTGTGTGTGTGTGTGTGTGTGTGTGTGTGTGTGTGTGTGTGTGTGTGTGTGTGTGTGTGTGTGTGTGTGTGTGTGTGTGTGTGTGCGTGCGTGCGTTCTCTAGGCCTCCTGTCAAATCACTGAGCTTCTAAAGCAGTGGCGCCCCATATGGCTTCACCACAACACCACCCTGATGCTTGAGACTGCTGAGTGTTGAGGAACTGGTGTGTTTGCGGTATAGGTGCATGTGTGCTTCTGTGTGTGTGTGAGAACATTACTGGAACAGGGGCATGTATTGGTTTCTCTCAGAGATGAGGGAGTGGGTAAAAGGTGCTTGAATGAAAACTCAATTTCCTGAAAGTCTTTTCCCTGTCATTTTGGTGCAGGATCTATGTGGTGTTGGCTTGAGTTAAAATATGGTAGCACAGTGAAAATCTCTGTCGACTCATCACATCAGTGCATAAGCCAGTAATTGCTTTTGCAATTTCTATTTTCCAAGAGGCCAAAGCCACCAATAAGCTCCATATCTCTCAAAGTCAGTTAACTTAAAGACTACAGGCTCAGCGTCTTGTCTCTTTCTTCAGATCTATTCAACATTTCTGTTGATGTGTGTTCTGTAACATGAGAGCACCAAAGGTGGCTAAAAGAAATGGTAAAAGCAGACCGTTGCTACTATGATAGGTGACCTTAACCATACAGCAATTTAACATTTGCGTAAGATATAACACAAAACAGTTAGAGCCTGAAGACAATGACACTCCAGAGACACAAAGCATTGTTAGAGCCAAGAGAAGGGCAGCAGCAGGCAGAGCAATCCATTTCTACAAACAATGACTCCCTTTATAATAATGTAAATCAATAACTTGCATTAGCAGAAATTTCCCAACTTGTTTAGCTTTTCCAGATGCTAGTGCACTGAAATATCCCCACACAGTCATCCCAAGGACCACTCAAGAAGGGAAGATGGATGAGAGATGAGAGGATGAGAAGCAATGAGATCAGAGGTAGTGGAGAAGAAACATGACAGCACAGCAGAGAAGGACTTTAAAGAGTTGGAAAATCATACAAAGAAACAAATGTCAGGATGTGGAGGTGGGTTGGCTAGTATGCTGTGTAGCCCAGTAGGTTGGGTAATCGGAGGGATGCAGGGGGGAGGATCAGGTGGCAGAATAAAAGCTGTCTGACTGCTCTCCTCCCACCTATCCCAGCATGACTGGTCCAGTGGAGGGAATGTGCAGTGAGAACGACTGGCCCAGGGCCCATACAGGGGCGCACTGCCAAAACCTCGGTCAGTGTGCCGGCCTACTCTTCTGTATTTTTGGAAACATCCATTATGCAAGCAATTTGCCTTTAAGATCTCGGCTCCTATGTACATACAAAGACAAACTACGAGGAGAGAAATGTCAGACACATGAGGCGAGCCCAGCATGCATCCACAACTATACCACCGCAGTTATTAATACAGAAGCTCTGAATGTGGAAGTGTCAGCCGTAGTGGTCTGTCAGTGGTTTACAAACTTAATTTCTAAATTTATGATTTACATAGAGTAATTACTAAGCAATCTGTCTTGATGTTTTTTTTGTTTTGTTTTGTAATTTCCCAGCTTGGGATCAATAAAGTATATCTATCTAGAAGCCTTAAGAATATCTGAAATATGCTGGACAAACCGACATCTGAGCACTTCAAATGAGACAGTGAGCACAGGACTGTAGGACGCTTGTTATACTCGTGCCGCCCTACCTCCACCGCCCCTAACCCCACCCTTAACCCAATGTGGTTAGCTATGCAGTGAGGAAGATGGAAGGAGTGTGTATAGTTGGTGTGTGTGTGTGCGTCTGAGTGTCTCAGTATGTGCGTGTGTGCATGCATGTGTATGTCTAAGGGGGTTTTGGTGTGTAATTCCAGAGGCTCCCCTTACCCCCTCCCAAGTTTTCTTCTTTCTCAGACGAGTTTTTTCTTTATTTTTTTTCTAACCACTGGATTCTGGACGCCGTCTGTTTCCATATTGCTAACCACAACATTCCACAAACATGATGGAATCTTTGTTTTAGAGCGTTTAAAGGTTATTTTTTCCTCTTTTTGACACAATTTCCCTTATTTCTGCTTGTCTTTGGAATATTACTTGTGTGGCTGGGTATAAAATAGGTAAAGTATGTGACAGACTATAAAACATGAATGAGTAGAACAGGATATTAATGAAAGGGCAAACTAGACAAAATTTCCTGAGTCCCACTTATAACCACAAAAACACTATCCTTAATTGACAAAATCCTCCTTTCGGGTTTTATTCCTCCTGCATTCCTTTTTTCAGCTTATCAATATTTACTTGTCCCTTCCTTAGCCTGGGCCAAAGTATTTGGTTGCTTCTCAAAATTAGCAAACTTTTATTAAATGTAAAAGAAACTTTAAGACAGAAGTGGGCTCAGATTAGCTTAATAAGCACAGTTATGTCTGAGGCTACATTCTTGTATTTTAATGATTTAATAAAGATTAAGATTCAGTTTGCTTTGCTATACATATTTAGATATTTAGAAGACTCTATCAACACACAGACACAGACAACACCTTCACAGACATCCTGAACTCTAAATAATTACACTGGTTAAAAGGTAACCAGTGAGAGTCCCACTTGAAGGTGGTCACTGAGTGAAAAATGTTGAATCTGGATGTGGTGGATCGACCCCCCATAAACATAAACAAGATGTGAAGGATGAAATGTTGCAGTATTCACTTTAACGGTTTCTGCTACATGCTGCAACAAAATCATCAATTGTTAGTTTTAATTATGCTAAGACAACTGAACCAGCAACAAAACAAAAAAGCTTAAGGAAAATTGTTACCATGAATCCCTTCATTTAGCTATAACAGACAGACAGGAAACATCTTTAAACTTTTTTATCCACAATCTTAAAGGTCTTGCAAGAGTGTAGACACAGTGTGGACAAAGTAAAGCTTTATCTGTGGGTGTAAAAAATATCTCATAGACACGTTCAAATACACAGGTGGATTTAAGCAGCACATACAGTACCAGTCAAAAGTTTGGACACACTTTCTCATTGATGTGAATGGGAAAGTGTGTCCAAACTTTTGACTGGTACTGTACATGCTCACATATAAAGAGTTACAGTCGCATTATATAGTATATATAGCTTTAAATAGCTTTATATATATATATATATATATATATATATATATACCTATATATGTATAGGTATATATATAGGAACTGCATGTGTTGCACCATTAACATTTATATACCCATTAACCATTAACATTTATATATCCTGTACCACAAGGAGGCCAGAGTCAGTAAGAGGAGTTTGGGCCCACTACCACATAGGTGAAAGTCCAGAGATGAGACTGGGCCTGTAGAGGCAAAGTTACAACCTGAGTTTCAGTGGCCTCAGGGGACTCAGCCTTTTCTTACTGACCTGTCACGCTCCCACCCATGAATCAATGAAAAAAATCATCTCAGACAAGCGTGCACAGACAGGCAGGGGTGCAGATAACTGTGTCATGTCACTTAAACACCACATGTTCTGACAGAAGCTCTTTAATGTATAAATGACAAAACACTTATTTAGCAACACACATGCCCCTCTTTGTACAGCACAGGTATGGTGTGGCTAAGGGTATGGTGTCACAAAATCTAAATAAGGATTTTCAAAGGTGACATAAGGTTGGTGCTTCACAGTGAGGGCCAATTTTTTGAGCAGTCACGAAATTCTCTGTTCTTCTGCAAAAGAACCAAATGCAATCCTACCAGCATCTGGAATCTGAAGCATTTCATGGGTTTGAGTGAAATAAATAAGTTACAAGTACAGCACAGACCACATAAAGTTTGATCTTGTGAAAAAAAACACAACATTCTGGTTTCATTTGTTTCTCATGCACACAGTTATGACTCTGAGCGCTTTAGGGCTTCTGAGGCTCCACACCATCACCTTGTGCTTAATGTATTTTTATGGCAAATATGGAGAAGAGTGAACTTTGCCTTTGGACTAACATTTGGGAAGAATTATTTGGTGTGAAGTGGGGCCTGGGCATCTTGGGAGTGCCAATAATCCATTAGAGAACATCAAGAGAAAGTTTGTTTGGTCTAAACTCTGATGTACCTGCAGGCTACACTCATAACCTTTCACCTTCAGGTAAGACCTTTGCTTGTAAGGCTTAAAGGGAGGTTCTTTGCCTATATCTTTAGACAAGAGGACAGTCAAGTTCCAACATGTGGCTATGAAAGGGTTTTTCCAAAAAGCTTGGGAAAGTAGACTACATTAGTGTACTACCACATATCAATGCCAAATGAAACAAACATATTCTCATGAAATACAGTTTTCCTGTGAGACTACAGAGCCAGACGATATACAAAAGCACTATTTGTGAATGAACCTTTGGTCTAAGTTCACGTGTGCAATTAAGAGATGAAGGAGAGCGTTTCAGGTTTTACACGAATGCACTGAGCCTATGTGAGTATATTTGCACACTCAATTGGGTATAACTGTATGAGAACATCTCTGTTAGTGTGTTTGTGCAGAATATACGTGTGCAAGTGCTTTCATGTATAATTTTAGTGTGCATCGTGTGACTGATATGCTGTTTGGTAGTGGGTTCTTGTAGATTTGTAGGTATAATGTTACTTTTAAGTCCCAGTAGAATCAAAGGGTTTCAGTCACATTTAATACTGTGTTGCTGGGGTCACAGGCTGGCACATAAATATTTTAATTAAAGGGAGAGCAGACACGTGACCGGAAGTGACTCATTTCCTCAACAGTTGGCACCAGATAATGTGCCATGTATGCTGAGAGAAAAAAGAGGGTGAGACAGCGAAAAGAATAGGCTAGAAAACCATCATCATGTAAACTTCCACCTTCTTATGTTTCTCTGCTTCAAACCGCAGTGCCAGATGCATCATCCTGCCTCTTTCCTTTTTTCCTTCAGTCTTTCTTCGTGTTGTCTTTTTTATGTCTCTCTTACTTTCTTTTTTTCTCCAACTCACACATACACAAAAGTTTGGCATTAGGTCACAAGAACTGAGGGGCAGGTGGGGGTTGATGCTGGGAGGAAACAAAAACATTTGTAGAAGATTTAGGATGAACGTTAGTGGAGCAACCACATGATTGACAGTCATGGCTTAATGCTAGAAGCAACACGGCTAACTCAAAGAATAAGATTGTGAAGCAAGGTTATTTCGAGTTAAGTGTTTTGGGGCAAATTTGAGTAATTTCTTTCTCCAGCACCGTTTGAGAAGGGTGGAAAGGGTAGCAAAGAAAAAAAACTTTGAGTAATATTTTTCTCTCCCTTTTTTATTCTTCTGTCCAATTTGCACCAATGCCAAAATCAGTAGTCCCCTGGCCAATGGCAAAGAGGGAATTCCAGGCACAGTGTGCGTGAGTCAGTACCAGCATATTCCAAATTCACCCTGCCTGCCTCCCTTTAAATAGTCCAAGGAAATGTCCAAATGACCTAATTACGACTCAGGCTTTCCTAAGTAGCTTGTGTCAACGCTACTATGACATGGTATTCAAAAATATACATAGTCACAAAACAGCAGTGCTGTGTTGGCAGTGAAGCATGCTTTTCATCTGTTTGGTTTTATTAACGTTATTGTGGGATAGTGAGCTGGTTTCTGTCTGTGTCTATGTTTCCCTCTGTTGTGTCTCAGTTCTCAAAGCTTTCCCTGGCCTGGGCAGACCTTCAAAGGCTTGCTGGAGCTGAATGATTTGCCAGAGACATAGATTTAACCAGATCACTTCATCACACTTTAGTGTATGTCACAATAATACAGACCGCAAACTCTGCTTCAGTAATACAAAGTACTGAATAATACTCAAACTCCCACTGTGGCATTGATGGGCACTTGCACTTGGGCACTACCCTGCCCGAACAAACACCATTAAATAATTGTTTCTATTTTGGGACCCCAACACTTTGGTCCACCTCATCAGCTTAGTTGCAACTAAAGTAGTGCTTAGAAACAATAACACTGAATCCTGTTCAAACAAAAGCCTCTTTCATACCAACTGAAGCTCATTTAAGCTGTCAGTTAGTGACATTTCAGGATTCTAACTTTATACTTTTATTGTGTTTGTTTATTTAGCACTGCGGGAGACGAGGTGGTATGCATCCTGCTCAAAACCACTTTATGGTAATGGTTTGAAAATAGCCAAGACAATTAAACCAAAATGAAGGGGAAAGTGATGGGCTAGTTGGAGTGCTTTACATTCCTGCTCAGTGTTTGAACTAAGTGTTTTGTCAGTGGGCCACCTTTGTGAGTTATTTGCAGCTGCAAAAACTATCTATAAATACTGAGCAGGGGGATGATGACCTTGGGCAGTTACAGGATCTGAAATCAGATATAACAGAGTTCAGCAATTCACCTACAACAATTACGCCGCTTGGGAAATCTAAAAGTCACGATGGGGAGAAGGAGGGAGGGGCAATAGGAGGAAGAGGAAAGGAAGTCAAGCAGAGAGGAGACAGATTCCAGCTCCTGGGGCTCTGAGTGCTGACTGCCAATCTACTCCAGATCCGGGATGGGATAATACACCAGCTTTTCAGCAACGGAAAGATACAGTTCAACAGACTCCTCAATAATGTGCCATGGAAAAATTAACCTGCTGTACACCTGTAGCTTGATCTTACATCTAGGATTTCAGTAAAGTAATCGCATTATCATTTTCATCATTCCTTACCTTGCAATAACAGAAGATTTCATGAATAACAATTTGAACTGTTGTCTAGCCATGGCAAATTCTGGCCTCACCAGCACTCTCTTTCTATCTCATCAGTGACTAAAATAGCAGTAGCCCACACTGTCTCTGTCCTTACACTCCATCCCCTTTCTGCATCCTTCCCAAATTCTTGTTTGCTCTCTTTCTGTCCCATTTTCTATCTTTTCCTCTCATCTCTCCCCCTCTCTTTGCCTATTGGTCCCAATTGGGTGTGACCTGTGTCTTGCTGTGGCTGCAGCAGGAGGACTACCTGATGTGTCGCTGTGCAGAACAGGACCAAGGGGTCTGCAGTTGAAAAGGGGCTCTGTGCTGCATCTACAGATCGCCTTACACGACCACTTCCTGCTTCCGACCCACTCCTCACAGGCAGCCCTGTGTGCCAAGGCCGAAAAAAGCACAAACAGAGGGGTTCAGTCCACCCAGGGGCTGAGCACAGGACCCTATTCATCCTCTCCCCCATGCTCCTCCCTGCTTCTCCCCTACCAGCCTCAGGATGGCTTTATTTTAAAATTCACAAATATTCCCCTCTCTGAGGCATTGAAATCAAATGGACACTCATTCCCTCTTTTCAGTGGTGCTTGACAGGCATGCTGTGTCAGTGCTGCCGCTAGCCTGAGGGGGTGAAACGTGCTGGTGTCAAGTATTTAAACGGTGTCTGTCTGTCTGGCACAGCCACACCACTGGCATCTGTCTTGTTACATAAGGAGGGAAAGAGGGGAGCAAGGGTCTTAGATAAAATTACAACTTTGAGCTGAGCAAAAAAGTTATAGGGATGCTTCATGGGTAAATGACTCTTGTAGTTTCCTGTGTAAAGTTGTCTCAGCGTGGGAGCCCCTACTGTCATAGTTAGAGGTGCAGAGGAGAATGGGTGCAGGGTAAATAAAAATCCTGTCTGGGGAGGAAGGGAGCAGGTGGGTTGGGGAGTTGGAGTCCTGTTGCTATTCCTGGAATGCTCACTTTGTCCCATCTAGACCTGGCAACAGTGGGAAGGACAAGAGTTTGGTGATTGTGGACTCCCACTGTGTTGGACTATTTATGCAGAGACCCAGTGATGGCCAAGGGGGCAGAGGTATTTAAGATTCTTGGGGAAATGGCAAAGTGGGCAAATAACTCTTAAGACAAACAAACCCAGAGCATTAATGATGAGTCTGTCACTGGACTGGATGTTTTCACGTTTCCCCCTGCATATTGCAAGGGGAGGGCCAACGGCCTGAGCCACAGTCTGTTTTCACTACTGTCCTTGTCGTTTCTACCTTCGGTCATTGGACACTGCCTTGTTTTTCTACTTTAAACGCATTAAAACAGCACCCGATACGTCCATTCCTACCAGGGGGATAGAAAAACATTTAGTCTGCCGGCTCCCTGGGCTTCTCCCTCGGATGTCAGCCTCAGATGAGGTTGAGAAGAATGACGCTCTGTAAGGCCACTGCAAGAAGCCATTCATACAGCCACAGCTCAGCCACAGAGAGTGTGTAGCACTGACCCATGGTGGCTAGAACAGAACCAGTACTGATCCAGTCCTTGCTGTCCCAACACTACACAACACTAGTATTGATCTAACCCATGCTGGACAGGACAGCACCACTGAGACAACATGTCCACTGATTCAGCAGGATCACTGGTAGGTCCAACTAAATTAGACAACACAGCCACTGATTCAACCATGGCAAACTGCTGCAGGATCCTGCTCAACTGACTCAACCAACACCTGCACAGATGAGAAGGTACATCAATACACTCAACTCCCTCCAACACTGAATTAAGTCTGTCAGAAACAACACTGCTATTACTGACTGAGCACTATTAAGGCATTGCAGTGTAACGGAACCAAACTTGTGTTTACAGGACTAATCTCTGGTTGATCAACAAACTCAGTCAACCTGGACTACTGTAAATTCTTTTCCACTCTCCCCATTGCCTTTGCCTTGCTGAACAGGAGGCCTTATTATAGGTCAGTGGCTGACTGGAGGCTGAGGAACAAACCAAAGCCCCTGGCAGAGCTCACGTTGTTCCCCTCAGACCTGCTCAGGCTCGCTGGAGACCAGTGCTGGAGGCCAGTATAGAGAAAGTCGCTTCTGTGCATCAACCATGCCCGACCTCTCTGGCTTCACATGCCTGCGTGTGAGGCAGGAAGCTGGGCCAAGCCAAAGAGTGATCCCAAGAGAATGCTGTGTACTTTGGAATATTTTGTCTTATGGAAAATATACCTGCTCAAGAGCCTTTAATATTATAATATTAGTATGTAAAATTGAAAAAGATAACATAACTTTTTACTCCTGTGATAGATTAACTTTTCAGAGAGAATATCAGATGAATGAGTATCATTTATTTCAAGTCTATCAGACGATGTTACACCTGAGGCTCAAAGCTTACTGCTTAGTGCAGCAGTGCTTCTGTCACAAGAGTGACTTGATGCAACAGTCTCAAGGCAGAATATTAAAAAATGCTCTGAATGCCACAGAGAGTTTACACATTTGTCTCCTGACCTTAACAAAATACTTCAAAAATACTATCAGGGTATTATTCTTCACTAGGACTGTAATTGTGGTTTTATCTACATGTCTTAAGTGACAGTTGATTCCTTATCAAAGTGGTCTCCATCTCTCTGAGTCACTGTAGTAACTGGCAGATAAGGCCTGACTTGGGCACATCATTTGGATCCTCTTCCAGTGCAGAAAAACAGTATATAATAGCTTGAGTAATCCTGTCTTCCATCACATGAATCATACTTTCCCTCTCCTTCCTATTTTTACAGCTGCTCGACAAATAGATCTGCTCAAACGCTTTACTCCTCGGTGACTGAGAAAGACAAGAAAGTGTTCAAGACTTACTTTCTCACAGTCATTTTGCTTCCTCACACTCACTGCATAAACAACCGCCACCAATCCCCTCTTGACCTTCAAATGCACGCAAGCATTCATGCCCAAAAATGTATGTGTGTGTGTGTGTGTGTGTTTGTGTGTGTGTGTGTGTGTACATAATGCCACATGCACACATGCATTTCAGCAAAATCTTATCTGAGGATAAGTAATGATTTACAGGCTCTTTCCACTTTGATTTAGCCCATTGACTTCAATCCACAGGATGTGAAACTACAAGAATGTGATGCTATATCATACTGTCACAAAATCAACACTTGGAAAGCATTAAACAAACACTCGTATTGACAATAGCAAGTGCTTGAGTCAGAGGCAAGATACAATATATGAGTCACTAAAGACTAAGGGATTACCAGAAATGTTTACCATTGAAATCTGAAATTAGGATGAATGAGGATGTGAAATGAAGATACACAAAAGTGAAAGATGGATTGATGTAATGTTCTGAATTGGGAATTGCTGTTTATCCTTTTTTTAATTGTTCATAGACCATTATAATTATGTTTCACATTTCTGACAACTTGTACTCACAATCAATAAACAAATAAACTATAACTATAGCCATTTTACTGCGCAGTTTGCAGCTTTCTTTGCTTTCACAAGTACGCACATCAATCAGATGAAAACATTTTCATTAGCACAAGCCGCAGTAAGGATAGCACACTGTAATTTATGTGTCAACCCCTGTATGCACGAAATGTGCTAGTGTTGCACCCATGAGCAGTTCTGATGAATAAACCATTTGGCCAGGCTGTTGGAATCGGAAGCCCTGTCACAGTCCATTAAAAGACTGAGACAGAGGGACTAGCTAGGGTCTGTAACCCTGTGCCTTTGACCCCTCAGCTCACCATTGTGGCCATAATGCTGCTTTCATGAAGCTCCACTAGAGACACTACCAGTCTGAGCTGTGGTCTCCTTTTGCCCTTTTGCCCTCACTTCAATTTGTCATGCCAGGATCGCATGCCCAACCATTTGTGTTGGCACAGCTTAAATCTCTGGGCCAGCAGGAAAGCCATTAATCCAGGACTAGTGGGTCTTTAGGGGCCATGTGAGGACCATTGGTGACTAAAACACACCCTGATTTTAGTCAAAGATGCAGTCAGAAATAGGAGCCATAATTTAAGAAATATGTATAAATATTTGAATCGGTAGAAATGCTAAATAAACATAATTTCCCCATTCTGGTTCTGCTCACTGAGGATTGACTGACAAGGTATGATTAAAAATGTGCATTAGATAAACCTGCTTTTGCATTGAAGCACTGCATATCACAGACATAACATAAATTGCAGGGTAGTCATATCTTGTCCTCTTTAACTGCTACAAAATTAATCGAAAGACTAAGAATTATATCAACTCTTTTTGTTTTCACATAAAGACACACTTAAATTTCACATACTGAAAACTTAAGTGCATATGTACTCAACAGTTCTGGGAATAGAATAACAAATGACCATATCCCCTTCTGATTGGTGTTTTTCTCTCTCCAGAGAGTATATCCTCTGCATCCCTTATCCACCTCGATATCATCCATGAAGGCAGAGGAGCGGAGGGTAATTAAAATGAAATATAAGGTCGTAAAGTTCTGAGAGGATTTGAAATGTTAAAAGCTTTTACCAACTTCAGAGAGCACAAAACTAAATCTCTGTTGTGGTGTTTTGAAGGTTCAGTGAAAGCTAACTGGAGCTATGTAAATGGAAAATGTACCCAAGGACATGTTCTTATCTTACATTAGAATACCTTCCTTTCTATGGCGAAGTAGGCGACTGCCATTCCTTTTAACCAGCAGTGAATGCCAGCAGAGGACATGTGAGGACAGCCAGGGTGCGTAATGATGACTACAGAGTCCTCACTTCACCAGGTCTTGTGCACTTGGTTACTTGGAGGAATTTATGAATGATGTTTGGTTGGTCAGGAGCTCATTGTGCTTGGACTCTCTCCGACTTCTGCAAAGACGCCCAGCTGATGTTCCATAGTTAAAAACCCAAAAAAGTAACGGTGGTTGGGGGTTATTGCCCCTGCTTGAAAATGGGGAAAATGACATCACAGTTGTAAAAAGCACCCCTGATTAGGTATGTGACTTCAGTATATTTGTGTGCCCTTGCGCTGAACTTGAAGGGTCCATATGCCGTTTATCAGCTGTGCTTGGGTAATTGCGTGACTGTGATTGCATTCTTGGCAGCCAATGCGCTGCGCTTTATGTCGTCATATCTGAACAATATGTAATTGCTGGCAAATGCAGTGTGAGAGTGTGTATAAAAAGAAAGGGCACTGAGGCTGTGGTGAGGATGACGGGATGTCTTTACTAGCCTCTGTTTAAGCTGGAATGTTGAAATCAAACAGTCAGGTCTTTACCGCAGGTCATGGGGAGGGTGTTGCTAGGTACAGTAGATTCACCATGTGATGAGCACAGCGAATCCACCTGGTAGAAACTGTGCCAGATTGGCTTCAAATTGTTCAGAAAGACAAAACTATGGGTGTGTGCAGTCTAAAAAAGTCTCCTACCGTTGGTCAGATGGATGTTAGTGAATAAAGCCAAAGATTGTTTTAGTTTCCAAGGGTGGATCTTAACATCCCAGAAACAGTGTCTAGTATTTTTAGAGCCTGTTACCCCCCTTTGTTAAATGCTTCTCATAAGTCTTTGGCACAAATCCCCACTGAAAACAAACCAACACTGTCTTGTTCCATTCATTTTCCTGGAAGTCAGGGGAAAAAGAACAACGTAGCAGTAACAGAGCTGAAGATGACACATCAGGCTGGGTGGCTGGCTGAACTGGTACAGTAGCAAGTTGTGACTCAGACTTTGAGACTGGAAATCAGGGAAGCATTTGAAGAATGGGTGACTGTGTGGTGTGTGTTATTCACTGCTTGTGTGGTGAACCTCTGAGAGAAGAACCATGCTACCGGGTCCTGTAAAAGCTTGTCTGTTATTCCACATTTCCAAGCACTAGATGCTTTTATTGCTGCACCAAGACTCACAAAAGCCTTTGGGCTAAATAGGTATGTAATGGCATTGCACTGAGCCTGGCTGGCTGACTTGAGTAGTGAGAGGGAACAGCTGACAGTATAGGAGTCTGAACCTGGCAGTCTCTAAAGTTTCACAAACTCATTCTCACCCTCTCAAAGATCCATCTGTCCCACATCTTTCCCAGCACTCTTCCCTCTTTGCTTTTTTTGCCTTTACTCTCTTTCTGCCCTCCCACTTATACTCCATTTTTCCATCTTAATCCCTCCCTCTTCTCTTGTTCCTTTTCTCTTTTCTTTTTGTTTGGTCCTCTTCAGCAATTTGACTCTCTCTTTGGAGACTTTTTAACAAGCCTGCCCCAGTGGGCAGTAGACAGAGAGGGGAGGTTATTTTTAGATTGCATGCAGATTAAAAGTGGAACGTTTTTCTTCATCCTTGTAAAGAGTCCTCTTCCCTCTCTCACAGTCTGTAATGGATTTAAGCATCTCTGTGGGGGATCTTGTGTTACCTCCCCCACACGCACTCTTCTCATCTCCTCCGTTAGACTCATCTACTCCCCTCCCCTCCCCACCTCCACCATCACCACCACCACCACCACCAACACACTCGTCCTCTCCAAGAACTGACATCATTCAACAGACCAAACTCCTTCCTTTGCCTGTGGGGGCTGTTCTGTACTGTCTGTACTGCACAAAATGGGTGAGTCTCAAAAATGGGTGACACAAATCGAGCATTGGGAGAAAAAAAACAAGCTGTCAGAAAACACACATCTGCTGCAGGAAAACAAGCCCAATACATCATTACATCCTTAGTGCAGTTCTCCTCACATGACCTTTACCTCAGCAGCACTACCAAGTTAGACTGGTGGTTATATATACTATATACACCACACACACGCACGCACGAACGCACGCATGCACGCGCATGCAGGCACACACACACACACACACACACACACACACACACACACACATGCACACACACACACACACACACACACACACACACACACATGCACACACATGCACACACACACACACACACACACACACACACACACACACACACACACACAGAGTTAAGGGTGTTAAAACAATAAATCACACAACTGCATTAGGCATAATTAGGCTGGTGCTTTATCCAGGAGTCTAGGAGGTGATGGGTGATCTTACTTCAGCGTTTTCCTGTCTTGGACCAAAACCAGAGTCTGAATTTTTCCCCCGTCTCTGCACACACACGCACACCCACACACCCACACACACTTTCCCCACTATGTGGATCACCTCATCTCTGGGCTGAACTGGGGAAATGAGAGGGGGAGACATGGCCACAGGTTTTACTAGTCCTACTTCCACTGACCCATGCCTGGGTCTAAAGTCGGATGCAGCTCCTGTTACTTTCCTTGAATATGGGCCCGTTCCTTTGAAAATATTCTGTTTTTAGTATTGCTGCTTTTCCCTCACCCTTAATTTAAAGGAATTAGCTCTTAAGGAGCGGTGATATTGCGTGGTAGACAGCCTGGCAGGGACTAAGCAGGAAATCTTTCATTAAAATTCACTCAAGGTCCATCATGACTTCAGGCTCTCCGTTAGATATTGAATAAAAAGTGACACAAGAGCTGTTCTGTTGAGGGGTTTAAACTGTAATGCCCTCAATCACAGCCTGACCAATCAGCTCTTAGAACTCAGTTGAAAACCAGAAGTGTAGATAAATCATAGAGTATGAACTAAAATGTCAAGTTTCTGATTGACAGCAGTGCTTTGAGTTCTGTGCGGGACCGTGATCAAAGACTTTTTGTCCATGAACTTTCATGATACTCTCGCCAGAACAAAGAGCAAACAGTGTGAGCTAGTCGTTGTAAAAGAAAAGTGAAAAATAAGGAGGGAAAGCGATAAAGACAAACCAAAGTAGAAAATTAAGTCTAATCACAGAACCCTCTGGTGCGCTACAGCACATCAAACCACTTCAAATTACTTCTTCTCAAGCTCATTTTATTGATACTTTGGGAGCTGCAGTCAGAAAACAAGGAACACATTTGGGCTAATTGACGATCATATGTAAAAATATCTATGTGGGATTACCAAAACAGCTGCTTTACTGCTTCACCAAAACACTGTCACCCCCACTCTTTATACTTCCATTTATCTCAGTCACTAGGAAAATCATGGAAAACAAAATGTCAGCAATAATGGTGAATTTCTTCTGCGAAATACAATAGCTGAGACCAAGTGTGTTATTTCATAAGCAGAATGCACATGAGTGCCTCTGGGAATATGAAGAGCCCTATGGCAGTTCTAGCTCTGAGCCAGTCTTTGCTGTAGTTAGAGGGAAACCTGATAGTAATACCTCTGCTCTGGTCTCCCTTGCTGCTCTCCTTTGAGTCTGTTATTCTAGCCAATAGAGATGCTTGGATGTGGTAGTCTAGCATCTCACAGAGCCATGAGGATTTAAAAGGTGGCTTTCCCTGAAGCATGTGTCGCTTTCCCTGGAGCATCAGAGACTGTGGATCTGTGTTTATGTCTGGAGACAATAGAGGAAGAGTGACGGAGGTGGAAAGAAGACAGAAAAGGAGTTGTTCAGAAGCAGGGAGAGTGAAGAAGATGTTATCAGTGCTCTGTGAGACAGTCTGGGGGATTCCCATGCCCCTCTCCCAGGTGTACGTATGTCTGTGTCTACAAGACTACTAAGCTCCTTCGAAGTTTTTAAGCTCCTCAAATAAAAGTAGCTGAGAGAAAGAGGCATTTGTGGTCCAGACGATGATGTGCCTATTAGGCTTCTATTGTTAGCAGAAATCTAAAAGCCCAAGGTTTCCTTTTTCAGAATTGCAGCAGGAAAAGCCTTTCTGCTCCAGGGCTGCAGAGCATTTATGTTGTTAGCATACCTGACGCTGTTCCTCCTGCAGAAAACATTCTCATTTAGCTCAGGGTTGCTGGGAATGAATGACAGAATTATTCTTTCAGTGGGCCTGGCTGCCACATACAACAGATGCTGAAGTTGAAAGGTGACAGACTTTCTGCTTGATTCACCAGTGATGATGGTCTCATATGTAATGTCCTCTTAAAGATAATATATTATACTTAGAAGTACTTATTAAAACAGTTTTAAAACAGTATAGCTACACATAGTTCTTAAATTCTGCAACTTCAACATAAACTGCTACCATAAATATGCATCATAAGTAACACATTTACGAAGTTCCTCTCTGTTTTATACCTGTCGATAAGAGTTGCAGGAAACAAATGTCTGCAGAAAACACATGTACTCTGTATATTTGACATGCACAGCTATGGCATGATGACACTTTGGAAGAATCTGGTCCACGGGATTCCAAAGTCAACACCCTTATGATAATTCTGTCAGCATGAGATGATTTAATACTGTGTTAACATGTAGCAGGACAGCCTTCCCAGGGCTACATAAACACCAGACAGCCCAACACAGCACCAGCCTTTTGCACCTCATCTGATGAGGCCATTGTTAGCCCTCTTGACTGAAGCCCTCCCATAATCTGTGAATACATCCGCCTCCCCAGGACAATATGTGTATTTGTTGTATTCACTTGTAATACCACTGTGTCTCACAGGGAGAAGCTCTGTTAGTTTAGCCCAGCTGCACAAGCCCACTTACTTGATCTGGCCAAAGATGGAGGCTTTTGAAAATCAGTCCTGTAAAAAAAGTCAAGATTTCCTACAACCTCTTGAGCAAAGTGACACTACGCAGTTTGAAATGATGTACATCAGGTAGTTTATACTGTATATTTCACATCATTAAGTTCATTTGCAATCCTGACCTAAGGGAGAACCTACAGGGCTAATGTATATGGGAGACATGCATATCTCTGGTATCAGTGATCATTTTAGGCCTCAGTGGCTGTGTAGGAGCTGATAGCATCTCACTGACTGTCATATCTGACTGGAGAGTGAAACAGATTGGCAGATGAAGTCCCACTCTTTGAGTTCCCTAGTGTTTTAACCTCTCCCATCTGCGTCAGCAGTCACACATGGTCCAAATAACAAATCTTTTCCTTCTCCTCAGCAGTTTAGGGCTACATACAAACACGGAAATGAGATATACACTACTGTGCTGAGGCTGAATGTTGAGGGGTGGGCACCAACTCTCTGCTGCAGAGATATAACCAACTGATAGCCATGAGAAACCACAAGCAGCCATTTAAACAAAAACACATGTACGTGTATATGTGCATGGCTGCACACACACAGACACAGATATACAAAACTACACAAAGACAAGTATAATACTCTCACACTTGCACATACATACACATACATAAACACGCACAGTGAGTCAGCTGTGTTGATGGAGATGACCATTCTGTAAAGTCCAAAAGGTCAATGGGTTCAGTCAGGGTAAAGGATGCTATACAAAATAAGATGGCTACCACTGTGGCAGGAAGCAAAAATCTGCCTCGCAGGCTGTTTTTTAATGTTTAAATGAGACCTTTTTCCTGGATAAATAGATTTCCTGTTTTTGTGATCAGTGAAATATTTATTTATGGCCTGGTAAATGTTCCATGTCCACTGACAAAGAGTGGTAAATTTACATGAACAAACTGATTAAGTGTTTGCCTTTTTGATCCCCTCCTTAGATTTACAACTTTCCTAAACAAATAAGAAAAAGGAGAATTTCGGATACAAACAACAAAATTGAATAATAAAAAAAGAAGCAACACAATTAAATGTACAATTCAACCAGTGTGACACTCCCCTCAAATGACAATGTTTAACTTTAATTTATACTGAAGTTTGTCATTACTCCACCCCGTCACTTCACCCATCTGTGCCTCCCATTTCTGCAACCCAACCACCTGTTTTAGCCCAATAAAAAGTGTGAATATTACCCTTGAAAAGTGAGTGTTTAGCACTTGAAGAGTTCCTCACTGTGGGAGAGTATGTTCAGACCAGCAGCACTTTCTCTTTTTCCTACAACTTTCCTTGTTTTAGGAAATCCACACTCATGTGATGGGAAATGGACAAATGTGAAGGGAATAAAGATAGTCAAGGGCTTTTAAAAGAAACACGGCCTGACGTAGATGAAGAAAAAGAGATTACAAATTTCAATGAGGCCTCTGGCTCCAGCTGATTAAATATTAAGTAATCAATCTATTGTTTTGCCAAACATAATTTGCTTCCAGAATTAAGAATTGATTGAATGAGCTTACATTCCCATGCAAGTGTTAGCCAACATTTGTGAGTGTGTATGTATGTTGTATATATTGGTTAAAGGGTGCATGTGATGGGTGAAAATTCTTTAAGTTGAGAGAGTTCACACACACATACACACACACACACACCCTCCCCTCTTCATTGAAACAGCCCCTGTGAATGTTTGGCTGTGCCAGCTGTGTGAGCTTGAAGCTGGGTGTGGGGTGTATACAATTGTCAGACAGACTGCATGGTGTGTATACACATACTCATAAACAGAATCTGCAGAGGAAGCGCTGATCACCTAGATGTGCCTGACCCAATGACCCCCAGGGGTTATGCTTTCTCTATGTGTAATACTTGGCCCATTCGGTTGGAAGAACGTCTGGGTGCTGCACTGGACCACAGCCAGAGAGACTTTTTGTGTGAGTCACTGTGTATGTAAGAAAGGACACACGTGCGGTAGAATTTTCCTGATTTCAACTTTATTGTTTATGGTCTTGTATGGATGTAAATATCAATTATCAAAAAGTCTGCTTGCGTGGTAGTGCATGCAAGTGTGTAAACATGGCTGTGACCAAGTTTTTAATGTTGACCACAGTGGCATTACAGTGTAGTGAAGAGAAAGAGAGACCCACAAAGACCCACATTTTTGTGTCAAAAACATCTACATTTATATTTAACTACTCTAAAAAGGAAATACCGGAACAGAATTATATGTGTGCTGCAAAAGTGGGAAAACTAAATCTACATTGCCGGGAGCTCCTTAAATACCCCAAAAACCCAGCACAAAAAACAACAAAAGCTAGAGCTAAAACAACTGAAAGTACAAATGAGCAGCTCACCTGGATTTTTTGAGGTCACCATTCCACACAGGTGAGACAAGCAATGCTTTCAGGAACTGTCAAAACCTTGTTTTCTTAGGATGACAGTTTATATTCAAGGATCTATACCTCTTAAACACTTGGAGCTGAGTGTCTTGGAGCACAACGCTTTTGAAAAACAAAAGCTTGAAATGCTAAGCATTGTCAGGATATAGACCTTTCACACAGATGCACTATGAAGAGGGTCACTGAGAGGCCATATATACTGCAGACAGAGATTGTCTGATGACTATATTATCCACAATTCCACTTTCCATTTCTCTCTCTCTCTCTCTCTCTCTCTCTCTCTCTCTCTCTCTCTATCTCTCTCTCTCTCTCTCTCTCTCTCTCTCTCTCTCTCTCTCTCTCTCTCTCTCTCTCCCTCTCTCTCTCTCTCTCTCTCTCTCTCTCTCTCTCTCTCTGTGTGTGTGTGTGTGTGTGTGTGTGTGTGTGTGTGTGTGTGTGTGTGTGTGTGTATGACTGAATGGAAATACTAACTTTATGTCATTCCAGCTTTCAACTCCTGAGAGGGCCAAGAAGTCACTGTGAACTCCTTGAGAAAACACTTTAAAGCAAGGAGGGGCAACAGTGAGGGATGAAGATCTAGCAAACATGCCCATTTGAACCGGAAATATTCAGCGGGGTTAGAGCTTATGGCTGTTTGAACCAGGGACACTAGAGTGGACCTAGCAAATATATGTGTGTTTGAAGGCCAAACAGTGTTGAAGGCAGAGCTCCCATGGGGAATCTAACAGTAGAACCTGAGAGTCAGCTGCTGCTGATTCTCCACTATGCGAACAGTTTAAATAAGAGGGCACAATAGACTCAGTCATCAAGGAAAAGATGCCTCATTGAAGAAAAGGTACCATTCCTGACTCCCCTATACCTGGAATACTATGGATTTAAAGTAGAGTACAGTACTCTGTACACTTAAAGTACAAGCACAAATCCCACACACCGAGAGACAGAGAGAGAGAGAAAGAGATTCATTATCCCATTCTTCAATGGCATGAGGTGCCAGGTTCATTGACTGACAGAGCCAATTAGAGAGGCATGAAAGTTTAGGCAGCATGTGACTGTTCTGACCCATGAAAAAACCTGTCATGTTTGTTGGTTCAATTGAGGGCATCATCTTTTCATTTCATTCTACTACAATATCAAGTTTCACTCAGTTGTAACATGAAAAGCGAAGACTGCTTAAAATAAAACACGGTATTGCATCTTCATATTAGTGGCAGATTATTCCAAATAATAGTGAAACTGAGATAACTTCTGTAAACCTAGTACTGTAGGTGATATAAACAAAACAAAACAAACAAACTTCTTTCTGACTCTCGTGAAAAGTAGTGCCTCCTTTCTGAATCTTTCCAAAATGACATATCTGTCAACACTTAAAATGAATGTGGTCATCTGTCCATGACACAGATTGCTATGCCACGGATGACAGTCATCATGATCTTTGAAGTGAGACCACAGTGCACTCCTTTCCACCCAGTTCTCATGGCTTTCCCTTTAAATAGAGCATGACATCAGACTCTGCGCAGGTCTACCGGCCCAAGCCCAAAACAAATCTGTCCAAACAATGCCACATCTGGAGCGAAAAGCAAGGAGTGAGAGGGGAAGAGCAGGAATGAAGCGGAAAAGGGATTGAAAAAGGAAAAGCAGCCCTAAAGCTGTTTAGCTCTAGGACCCTGGCAAAGGCGTCTGGGGATGTGCCTGAGATATAATTTACTGGTGATTCCCCTTACTACCCTACCCCAAAAGACCTGATGTCACTACAGTAGATTTAAGCATCAGGCAGAGTGAAAGAACCTGAAGCAATACTGCCTTTTATGTGTCACACGCTAATGTCTCTTCTTGTGGCCACCAATACTGACTAATGCCAAACAATCTTAATATACAAACGCCAATCACTGCTTGTGAGGTGGTAACCCATCTTTAACACCGCATAACCTCTTTGTCCTAAAAAATTCCAAAGAAGTTGTGAGAAAACAGCTTTTTCTTGTTTGATTTGGCTCATTCATCTGACTTTCCTGTGCAGATACAGGGGGAGGTCTTCAGAAAAGTCTTCTCAGGCAGCCTGTTCTTGTTGTCACTGTCAGAAGCAATCAGAGCTGCTGGGTCTGCATTCATGCAGCAGAAGGAGCAGAGGAGCAAGGCAAATATTCAGGCCAATTTTCTGCCTGTTGGATAAAGTGTCTAATAAACACATGATAGGGGATCCAACAGTTATTTGTCAGTAGAAACATAATGTACTGCCTGACTCAGATACTTGGAGTTATTGTCAAGAATGCAGAAAATGTATTCAACAAGACATAAACATGCATAGGCACATGCACACAATTACATATCAGTCTGTGTTGGTGAGTGGATTTGTGTAGGAGCTCAGGGAGCCCTTTAGATTGAAGGTGTGACCTGCCAAACAGAGACGTATGGTAGGATGGAAAATATTCTGAATGTGTCCTGTTTGAAGAGGACACAGATATGAAGGAGAATGAGGAGGTGGGGAAAGAGTTGAAATAATGGAACCTGAGGGACTCTTTCCTCTCCTCTAGGTCATGTGTTTTACATCAGCACTGCACGAGTCTACTCAGCTTTCCAATTCTAGGTGAGGCAAACTAGGGGGCCACCACCAGCTGGAAAAGGCAGCAGAGAGTATGGAGGAGGAAAGTACTGATAACCCTAATTTCATTTTTAAAGGCTCTTCAAAGTGGCATCAGTTGTAACTGTTTATACAATAAGTAAACACATGCTTGGGAAGCTGCCTTGCTGAGCAGAGATGGTGACTTGCATAGCTGGTCTTGCAGTTTAACGCAGTGAATTGATGTGACACAAGATGCTAGTGACAAAACTTAATCTGTATTGCAAATTTTATATATATTTTATATATATATATATATATATATATATATATATATATATATATATAATGAAATGTATATACATGAAAATGTATATAATGAAATGAGCAAAAGAGTCAGATGTACATTTTAGTAAATGCAGGAAAAAGGAGGACAAAAGTAAAATACTATATTACAAATGCCAATATTGTCACTAAAAGCACATACACATTTACTGTGTATCTCCAGTAGTCTGCAACTGGAGTTGAATCAGAGTAAATCTGAATCTACAAGATGCATATTCAAGCTGTATTGTACAGAGACACTTCCCTCAGCTCAAACAAAGTATACTTTAATTTATTATACGGCACCACCTACGCTATTGCTCATTAATATTTGAGGCAAAATCCATGATCCAAATATAAACAGAAGAGTAGCCTCACAACCAAAATTCAAAACATATGACTTACTATCATTCTTACTAATTGACAGGACTCACAGTGGGACGTTGTTAAATTTTGCTTACATTGGTAGCAAACCTATATTTTCAGTTATGATCAAATGACCAACATATTACATGTTGATTTTTAATCATGAAAGTAACTCTTCAATTATGTACTTAAATTTAGCTTAAAATTACACAGTCAAAGAAATGAGGGCTTAGGCCCTCTTCGTTTTACCATCATCTAACTGGTTCTGGTGCCTTGGGAGAACATCATGCATCCGTTCACAGTTCAGACTACTAAAGACTAGTGTGTGGTTCCCAGGGGGAATATCTCTGTTGATGCCAGCTTAGGTTGCAAAGCATTATGGGTGGTGGCAGTAAAATTTCAAGGAACTCTACCACATTCATTAAAATAGTGTTGTGCGGCACTTTCTTGACAGTTTATTGGAGTCCTGTTTTTTTATTTTCTTTGATAATTCAATAGTGACTCTGACAATGAGCTACAAGTTACAGCCTCTTGGAGATAATTAAACCAAGGAAGATTTGCTGACATGAGACTTGCTGAGTGCTTGAAATCTGACATTTGTAAATGTTTCTGAGACTAGATGGGCGAAGCAGTGAGTGTTCTTGTGGCACAATGCTTCAATACTTTTTACTCATCATGTCCTCAAATATATCTCAACCAGCTATCTATTTTAATCACTGTAATGCTGGTGATTAAGGGCAGATTGAACTGCTAATATGAGCATTTTCTTCTTTCACTGTTCAGCTCTCACTGTTGATGTCTAATGAAAGTCAGCTCAACCCTGTCAGCAGTGAGGCAGAGGTCAGAAGTCCTGACCCTGTCACTCGACGTGGGAATTAAGGGATGAATAAACTCCACAGTGTTATGTAACCTAAGCGACTAGTCTGGACAGTGCCTACTGAGATGATAATAAACTCACCTTATAGCCATTATCCTGCCTCCTTGACACTGGACTGGATTTAATACTTAGATTCAGTAGTCTCATAGGTACAGTTTCTGGTTGGGGGATTATGATTAAAATCCTTTAGTAAGGATTTAATGGAAATGCAAATGTGTATTAATTATCAAAAGAAGGGCTAACACACCTGCTGAGGTTATCTTTCTTTTCGCACTCTGAGATTACAGTGAAATCATCTCACCGTGCATTTACATCACAAGATCCCTGTGGATGTTTCCTTAGAAGAATTACTTTAACTAAGACCTAGTGTTGCAAGTGTTGATCTTTCCATATTTCTCACTCCCCGTAATCATGCATGAGTAGTGGGTCTGTTGGGGAGTCTAGAGTTACATTAACAAGCAGTGTGAGAGCCGGGGGTGGTAGCAGGGTCAGGGGTCATGGTGCCCTGACAAACAAACGAACCACCCAGTAAGGAAGTCAACAAGAGATGCTTTCCACTGCAGCCTAGAAAGCCCTAGCAACAGCAGCTGCTGGCAAACATGTGTGTGACAAATGTGCCATCTGATCCAATGACAGAGTCTCAATCATCACCATATGGGGCTGCCACACAAACATGTCACACAAACACAGCAGAGAGGGTGGGAGAGAGACTGCAGGGGGTGAAGAACGCCAGAGGAGGTAGCAGACACAATAAAACATAACGAGGCTGATATTTATAATATATGTCAAGTACTGTTCATATGAGCAATGCTGTAACAAAGAATGAACTCCCCTAAAGGCTCACTGGTGGTCTGATTACTATACAGACACTCTCGCAGCTGAGATAACTGCTCCAGTGGGGTTAACTATTATGATGACTCCCTGTTGGGAAAATCATGGGAGAGACTATAACTGACTGACTGGACTGCAATCAGGCAAGTTTTATGGTGGGTTCTATTGTTGCCATTTGGGATTTAATGACCAGCAAACAGTATCATGATGGCCTCCTTCTGCCATTCACTCCATCTAAAATCCCCTTTTATACCACTGGACTAACAGACCAGATGAAGCCAAACTGCAAACACACACACTTCCACAGCACTGCCGTCTTTTTCTTGTGGGTTCCTCCAGAAGAAATGTTATACATTTTTCTGTGTCTCCTGATGTTTCCCCTGTATTTGCTTCCAAATCCACATTATATAGTATCCACAATTCTTTCAGTCAGTCCTTTTGATTTCCGACACTTTTATTGCATATTTTTATTTGCCTTAGCCTTCTGTCCGTCCTCTATCTCATGCTCTTTTTGTATTTTCCTCCTTCTCTCTCTTTCTCTCCCCCTCGCCAGCTCTGGAAAGTACATTCGCACAGTTCAACAGTGACACAAGGACCGTCTCCTTCATGGCAGACCATGCTTGTGTTTTTTCAATTAAGCCGGGCTCCTGTACACTATTCATTTGGGAAACCATAATTCTCATGGCCCAGCAGAAACTAATGGAAAGTCGCTTAGGTTTTTTTTTCCGGGAGAGGTATCGGAAAGACCCATTCCCTAGAAGCGTGTCAGACTACTGTAGTGCGGATGGAGAGCAAAAACGTGGAATACTGTCCATGAGAATAGCGGAGGTGTTGATAGGGGGTCAAGGCCTCACCAAGGGGTGCATCAGGGTCCAAGAACTTATAGGGTGAATGGGAGCAGGAAGGAGGCGAGTGAAAAAATACAGATGGATGGATTTCCAAGGGAATGTGGATTAAAGTAAGTGAGTCGCAGGCCGGATCTGAATTGCCCAGCGGGGAGGAAGACAGATCCACTGAAATCACATCAAAGCCTACTGTCACTGTGCTGCAGATGAGTACACACTGTCTCCTGTCCCTTTTATTTACAGAGATGAGATCCAATAGCCTGTTGCATCCATATGCCTTGAACAGCAATCAAAAGTGCAAATAAACATCTCCACACGTGCACACACAGAGTAACAGTGCAGTTACACAGCTCTATACCATATTTAACAACTTATTTAAATTAAAGGGTAGGATAACTTATAGCTGTATATTACATGAGTGCTAGCCCAGAAGAGCACAGTAACACGTCATGAAGATCAACAGAGTGACATTAAATTTACCTGACAACTAAAGCACATCTGACAAACCATCACAGAATATTTACTTCCAGTCGACCTTGAATAAAATTCCCATCTCATAACTGATGTCCCATCTTTCTTTCCAGAACTTCTCAGCCCCAGTCTGACCCTCTTCCTTGCCTGACCAGTAGGAGTCATTCATCACCGTAAGCATAAACCTTTCACTAAATGCTGACTCAGTCTACTTACATACATAAACAGTGTAGGACATTTTCAAATACAGAGACACATACATATAGTATATATTCATATGGGTATGCATGCATGCACAAGCACACACATAAATACTATCGCACACACCAAATGTGCACACACATACAAAAAAATACACTCACACACACACACATTCAAAGTGGGAGGGACCTGAACTGGACAGCCCCCATGACACCCCAACCCCCCACCACAACAATCAACAGAGAGAGACAGACAGTAAAAGAGAGCAGTGAGAGAGAGACAGGCAGGAGCAGCACACGAGGAAGAGACAGTCTGAAGTCTTACCTCAAGAGTAGTGCTGAGCCGCTGAGCTCATGACTGTAGCAGTCTCTGTGTCAGTCTCTTTTTATCTCTCAGCTGTGGAGACGGCCGCTGAGACGCACAGGCAGCACAGCGCAGAGCGTTCAGCACACTTTACAGGCAGAGAAAGCAGTGGAGTCACGCAGACCCCGGGCCCGTCCACTCACACTCTGCCTTCTGAGGATGAAAAGAGAAGACTTCATTACCAGCTGCAGACCACGCCTCCACCCCTCCACTCTCCCTCCTCCTAAGCCCTCTTTCCCCCCTCTCCCTCCCTCCTTCACTACCTCCCCGCTTCCCTTCCACACTCCCAGCCAGTAGCACGCTCCAGGGCCTGTCCCAGCCAAGAGAGGGGGAGCGGACTGCCAAAGAAAACCTCCCATCCCACCGCTTGCCAGCACTGTGCAGTGCACGGAGAGAGAGAAAGAGGGACAGAGAGCGATGAGGAAGGAGATGGAGAGACAGAGAGATGGCATATCGCATATATAGCATATGGTTTCAATCCACAAACTGTCATTTGTTTGTTTGGAAATTTTACATAAACTGCATCCCCTCAGAACTGTTTGAATTTTACAGTTTTGCCAGGAAAGTGCTTGAAAATGCAATAGGGAAGGATATTGTGTGTGTGTGTGTGTGTGTGTGTGTGTGTGTGTGTGTGTGTGTGTGTGTGTGTGTGTGTGTGTGTGTGTGTGTGTGTGTGTGTGTGTGTGTGTGTGTGTGTGAGTGAGAGAGAGAGAGAAGTGGGGGGTAGGAGGGGCTGTTAAATGAGTATGAAGTAAAACGAAGAAGGAAAACAGAAGGAGGAGAATTAAATTTGGACCAAGTGCAGAGTGTGAGGCAGTGGGGATTCACTTGAGAGAGAGGGGGAGAGAGACAGACAGACAGGCAGGCAGACGGAAAGAAAAACATAGACACACTCAGAGAGAGACATAGAGCAAGACGGGTGATCAATTTGACAGTTTTAGGGAGAAAAGAGACATATTTAACAGGGGTTGTTGGAGGTTCTAGCTAAGACTTAATATAAGAAAGATCACATCAAAAGACTGTTGCTCAAGAAAAGGCACAAGTGTGTGTGCGCTAGTTTTTAGGGGGTGGGGACAACGTCTGTCTCTGTGTGTTTGTGTGTCTATAAACCTGTCTGTAAGTCTCACTCACTCTTGGCCAACTGCTCTAATCGTCAACACCCAAAATAAGGATGACAGTTTTTGTCCATCTTCAGACTGCTTTTCCCCCCCTTCTCATCCTCTTTGCCTTTTCTTCTTATGCCAAAGTGAACTCTCTCCTCATCATACGGGGAAAATAGGCCTAAAAGCACTAGCTGTTTACTGTCTATAATTATGAGGGGCTGGGTACACTCAACCCAGGCGAGCACTCCACACACAAACCTAGCTCTACCAAGTCTGCCAGTTTAAACCAGGTCATGGCGCAGAAAGAGAGGTGTAAAGTCAAAGAAAAGAAAGGTCAAAATGGTGCAGCTTAAAGTTTTTGAACTGTTTCTAAAAAAGAAATAACTTGTGGAAAAAGTGGAGGCAGTACAATATAATCTAAACAACTTACAGATATGGGTTAATTGGAAGTCATGATGTACTGAAGGTTCTTGACATGAAATACCACAAGTTGGCTGATAAATAGTGATTTACAAAGAATCTGAGAGAGCTAATTTGTTGGTAAATGCAGGAGGTAAAGCTCCAGTGCATTGCATGACAGTTAGGCCTTGATCCTGCTGAAAATTAGAAAGGGACACCACCACAGCGCATCACTACATCCACCAGAACAACCACTCCTGCATATGCGGTGTCCTGTTTAAAGTACTTTCACAGAGGAAAACGGCATTGACTTAAAATAAAGTAATACCAGTCTAACATACAGGAGCACTTTCTTGATTGCTCAACAATAATAATAATAATAATAGAAGAACTTCAGCATCAAAATTAGGGAAGGTTGCAGTAAAAAAGCTTTAAACAATTCAAAAGATCCCAGAGAAGGACAAAACAGAAGGACAAAAAAGTCAGCATGATGTAATATAAAAAGGGAGAAAAAATTTTTTAGCAGCACTTGATGAGTTTAGCAGGGATTATACAGATCTCTGGCAATCTCCCACACTAGCATTACCACCAACACAGACCCTCTCTGTGGCATAATGGTGTCAAATTTACACAGGTCCACAAAACAGTACTTAAGGTTATGGGCTGCCTTCATTGCAGGCTGTGAAAGCCCTAGCCAGGGGTTGGGGTTTGAGATGGTTGGAGTGGGTTGGTAGCGGGATGACAGAAAAGGGGAGACAAACTCATTTCAGTGCACTTTTATTGCTAAGAAACAGTAATCCTCAAAAACCAAAGACACGGACAGCCCGTCTGTGGTGTTTCATGTCTTTAATCTGGGGTTTTAGTGACAGATAAAGCACTAATCCAACATCTGAAAGCCATTGTTTGTTTACTGTCTACTATGTAATTCAAATATTTTCATTACCATAACGATAGTAAATAGATAAAAATAGCACAAAGAGGCCATATATTAACCTAAACTGGAACAATAATGACAGACTGTCAGTCACACCTCAGAAGAAAAATATTTGATTGTGTTTCAAGATCTAAAACTGGCATTCAGGTCTGAGGTGGAATTTCCTGAAAAGACACAATATTCTATCCAGCCACTAGGGGCTGAGTTGAGCTGTATTGTACATACAGTCCACTTACAGACGGGGATGAGTCAAGGTTTGGCAGTAACCCCTTCAAACAACGTCATGGTAAGCCTGTTCGGTTTCTGTTTTTGGGATGCTGAACTTTAGTGCCTGTCGATATGATAACAAAGGTTACTATGCCTTGGTTATTATAGAGCAGTGGATATTTTTAAAGAGCTTGTCATTTATTCCAGGGATTCATTTGACACAGTGCAGCACTCATATTTTGCAATCATTGAGATGATAAAATACCAACACGTTATCTTTTCTGTTAAATCCTGTCACTGTAAACTGAATTTAGTTCAAACAAACATAGTCATGTCTGCCTGCCATATGATGCTTGGTGCCAAAATCTGCTCATTACAAGCAACATATTGGGATGAGAGTTTTTAAATGCTGAAAGATAGAGCTGAATCCTGTCAGACAACTTCAGCAGTCTTCCTGATTGCATATGAAAGCACTGATTATGACATACTGATTAAAAAGGACAATCATCAGACTAAGGGGATACTTGGGTGAATATCTTAACACCATTAGGTAGAACAGAGCAGGCTGGACGAGAAGCAAAGCTGTCATCTCACAGGAACTTCAGGTAACAGAAAAGCCAAAAACAGGCAGCACACAGGAAAAGTCTGACTCTCAAGCATTGCTCAGTGATGGCAAAACACCAAGTTGGGATGGGCCAAAAGGGAGTACTATATTAAAGTACAGAATGAAACCCCTGAACGCCAATAACTACAAAAATAGTCTGTGGTATGATCACATATGCATGCAAGGGAACTAAACTGGATAAATGGAGCAAGAACATACAATAGGATTAAAGAAAGTTTATGATGTTCATCAGAGACAACTTGCCCTTAGATGGCATTTGGGATCATATTCAGAATTCAATCTTTCGTCGTAGTGAAATTCAAATTTCACTCTTAACGACCTGAATTGAAAGCAAAGTTAGGTGGATGGAAAGAGGGGACTTTCTGTGATCGCAACACAGAAAACCTTTGTGAGATGTATTAAAATGAGGGAGACCAAGTTCAACTCCTCAACAGTTTCAAGCTGAATATAGAGATTGTTTAAACCCAGACATGGGGCCTATGGCTTCTATTATACTAGTCTACACAAGCCTAGTTCATATATGACATTAAAACACTGTTTCATCCTGCAACCTCAAACTAAATGGACTCTCTTTCTGAGGGAGAAAACTTTTTTTTTTAAACCCAAAACACTTTAACAAGTGTTTTTATCTTAGTATTTTAACCTCCCCTCAGGGAAAAACACCTGGGTCAAAAAACTAATTAAACTGTGACCTTATGCAGGCAGACATGTATTGACCTACTGTATACTTATTGCTAAATATATTTCCACAAAGATGAATATAGAGAAAGGAAGAAATTCACTTAATTAGAAACTGCATAGCATGTCCATTCTTTGAAAAAATACAGGGAAACAGCATTGAGGAACCAGTTCTGGCTTTCAAAGAAAAAGAAAAGGATGAATCAGTTTAGTCATGGCAGGATGACAATGAAGTCAAGTGTCCTACCCTGGTTGTGTGCCAGCTCAGTTGGTGCACTCACAGTCATTAATGTGTGTGATGACCAGGACTGCTTCTTGAACAACATTTCACAATGAAGTATCTTAGTCTCTAAAAAAACAAATCAAACCTAAAGTCTGCATTTTATACAACAATTACAACAGCTTGACATGCCTGTAGCTTCTGGGTGTGGAAAAAGAGCCTGTAAAGTATAGTAAGTGCACTGGTTTTCTTCAACGTAAAATTATATTTGCAACCTGATTTTGCCACAGTGGGAGTACAGATGGACCGGGGTGATTCCAGGTCATGTTGCTGACACACCCAGAGCCCCAATGAAAGGCCTACCCTTCGCCACCAATGCCAAAGCTCTTCAAAACTCTCAATTAAGGCAACTGAGGGCAAGTACATTTGGCGATATATTCCATGAGTCACTGACTGTTACACACCTGAAATGTTCAATAAAAACGATGTTAAGAATATACAGGAATATAGAGTGTGTTACATACACAAAGAGCAGTTCTGTGTGTTTGTGTGTTTGTGTACAGTTGCAGTTTGTGCACTTAGACAAGAAAGAGCCTCAGACTTCAACTCAGACACAGATGATGGTGGCAAACCAAAATGTATAACACATCCATTCTCTCTGCAGTTTTTGCGCTGTGGAGCTGCCGGACTGAGTGGCCTCAGCTCTGGGAATTTCACACCTATGATGGCCATGACCAGCGACAGGCAGAGCCCATCACACCCTGGTGTGCCATTTCTGACCCAGAGAGCCCAGTGGCCACGAACACATGCTCTCCCCCAGGGCAAACACGGGGCACCCCAGCCAGAGTAGACTTAACAGCTTGGCGATGTGTACTCGCCCCGCCATGTGGACTAGGAGTGATGATGTTCCCAGGAAGAAAAGGACTGGGGATTTAGGCTGGGGGGAGGTCAGGTGGAATTGGGAGGGTTAGAGGTGAAAAAGGAAGAGTTGAAGAAAGGGGAAAAGGCCAATGATAAGTGCCTTGAGTTATTGGAGGTGCATTGTTTAGCTGGAAAACTGTTTTACTTTCATACAAAATCCCCAGATAAGAACATGGATGATTGGGTTATTTTAAGAAACCTCAGATCACAGTAGTGACAGTGTTTGCATTGTACAAAATATGTGAATGGCATCTATGGTACAGTTAAGGTAAGGAAAAGATAGTGGTTATGACAAATAAATTATGGTTGTGTAGTGGTTATCAAATACAATTACATTATTTGTTAAGGTTGGTTATTTGTGGTTGGGGAATCACCAATACAACCTTTTCTCACCAGATACCAATTCTGATACCAGTGCTCTCTCTTTCCCAAATTTAAAGTTTATGTATCTCATTGCTGGAAACTTTATAGGATCATTGTAATTTAACCAATACATCCTCATAAAAAAGCAACAACAACAGTTAAGATATAAAATTCAAATGCACTCATGCTTTGTTACAAACTGTTACAAATCATTGTTAAAAAATTATTATGTTTTATGGTGCGGCAATGCTGTGGTTAAAGTCTGGTTACATTTAGGCACAAAAATCACTTGGTTAAGGGTAGGAACAGATCATATTTTGGGTTAAAATGATCACTTGAAACGTGCTTTACACTTACTTAAGCAACCCTCCTCGTCATGGCAACAGTAAACACCATGACATTATGTTGTTGTTTTTTTAAAAAGGTCAGATGCATGGAATTGGGAAGTAAACAGTGGTTTCCTGCAGCACATCCACTATCTATTTAGCCATCCATGCAGACTGCCTCTTCCTTATAAGGCAAAAATCATCTTTTCAAGGCACCTGGTTGAGTAACTTTATATTAATGCCATCTAAACTGTTTCATTTCACCAGGTCATAATTACTATGGCTGTTAGATGGCATCTATAATTCAAACGGAACTATTGATTGTTTTTTCCCACCTGAATTTCATATCGATACTGTTGTTTTTCTTGTTAGGATGGGCTGAATTGAACAATCTGTCTAATAAGGTCAGTATCAGTGCCAGTACAGGCCATGAAGTTTGAATCAGTGAAAAATAAAACACTTGGGCACAACATTCACAAGAGCATCATTCTGGGTGCTGATGAAAGCAGAAATCATTAAGGCAAAACAATCAAAAGTAAACCAACAAGAATTTTGGTTGAATTTTTTTGTTCATTTAGGTCCTCCTTGCAATACTTTTTCACAAGGGCCAATGAATATCTTTGTTGAACCTGAAGGTAAAATGTGCTGCTTGTATAGTTATACTGGACACTTAATGAACATAAACTAGTGTGCAAAGATTCATTTTAAAGTATTTAATAAATATTTCTTCATTCACCCAGCATGGGAGAATTTTTTTTTTTACCATATAAAACCCAACCCATTTACTAATCATGTTCACACAGTGAAAACAAGATAATCACCATGCTGTGTCTCCCTAGACTGGTGTCTCAGGCTAAACTGTAGCTAATTGAAGGGTAACTGACTCAAAATGTCATTTATGTCTGGAGCACAGTGATAAAGTGATAGAGTTAAATACTAAAACACATATCGATGTTTCCTCTGTGGGTTGCATCTTCCGGTGTCTTTTGTATTTTGTTCTATTAAAGCGTCTGAGTTGAAATAGAGAAGGGTGGATAGAGCTGCTATTGAACTGTAGCAGAGCCACAGCAAAACAAACACAGAGATGCCCGGCCCTCATCTGCACAAATAGGCCTTTCAATCCTTACCCTCACTTTTGTCCCATCAATACTTCACTCTTCAGGGAGACCAAAGCCACCAACTCCAACCTTCCCTCTGCCCCCTCCAAACACACAGAGGTGAATGGTGTCTACTGTACTTTCCACCACCCCTCTCTGTGGGGTAGAACACATTTTGACAGGCCTGTATTTATGGCCGGCTAGAGTCATGTTGGAATGAATCATGAAAAGGACCAAAATCATCGCACTGGATCTTCATTTATATTGAGTGTTGGTCAGCTGTGTCGGTCTGCGTGTGTGGCCTATGTATTCAGAAAGGGGCTTGTGTGAGTGTGTGAGTTTTTGTATGGAAGCAGAGGATTACGATAAGCCCTCTAATGAGCAACAAAGTCTGTTTGTTATTCTGTGTTTATTATCTGTCTGTGTCTGCATGGACGAATATGCTCCATATTCTCTCTGTTGAGACTGTGTTTCTGACAATGATTATGAAGCCTGCCAGCTTGCTGAAAAGTGATTTTGATGTACAATTTAAACCACCATTAAACACATCTTAAAACAATACTCACACGCCCATAACGGTACGCACATAGATTGAGAGTGATTGGTTGCTGTAACTATTAATCCTGTTCACACTGACCATGAAGCAATCCCTTCCATGGTGACTCCAGTTTAAGAGATTGGGGACACAGTCCTCGCTCTGTGCAAAATTTCTATTCAAAATAAAGAAAGCTTGAAAATATTGGTCTTCCAAATTTACAGGATTTTTACCTAAAAAGTTTCCTTGCTGAGCGTTGGTGTTAGGATAGTAGCACAAAGACGGAGTTTCATACAAATGAGACTGTAACTTTCAAGGAAAAATTACTTAATTTCAGTAACACTTATTAAAATGTATTTTAGCGCAGAACAAAGATTTTGGATTTTGTACTCCATCCCTTACATTGGAATTGCATTGGAAAGAGATCTCTTCACAGCTAGTATGATTGCAGCAACCAATACCCTCAACTCAACCTGTTCAATGAACATATGAGCATGTGAGTATTGTCTTAAGATAGACAGGAGAAAATGTAACCCCTATTATTTTAATTATAAGCACTGTGAGCAGCGTTACAGGCTTGGAAAAAGCCATTCTAAGCCTTTAAAGAAAAACAAACAAACAAAAAAATGGTCACAGACTCAAAGGAAATGCTTATGACTCATCTTATTTGAGACCTCTGTTGTATGTTTCCGCTGAGTTTTAAATCCATATTCATAAATCACTGCAGCTGCTAGATGATCCCTCCGCTTAACTGTTGGAAGGAGGTTGATAAAATATTTGGCCACCACATAACCTTGAATGATAGCAGAACTCACAGTAATTTCTAGCTACATGTGATGTATTTTTCTCCACTAACTTTTACTGTAAAATATAAATAAATAATCCCCTTAATAAGAAACATACTGACTGTTTGATCAAGAACATATTGAAGTAAAAGTCCAGCTCACAATTCATCAGCTTAATTATTCATCTTTAACTTGATAGTAATTCATCTTTGAAAAAATCTGCATCAATATGTCTTTCAGCACACACACACACACACACACACACACACACACACACACACACACACACACACACACACACACACACACACACACACACACACACACACAAAGATTGCATATCACACCATGAATCCCTCAGAGTGCAGTGTCTCAGTGGGTGTGTGGTAACAATGGGAGCTGGGGTTAGCTAAGGCAGTCTTCTCTGTCCTTCTCCACATAAACCTTTAATATGAGGCCTCCTCAGCACCAGTCGGCCATCTAAAGGCACTGTACCCTATAATTGACCTTAAAAATACTTTTCGTGGAGGTCGGCAGCCATGTCATTGGCCTTCGGCCCAAGCAGCGGCTGCATCTCCCGAGCCCAGAGGAGCATGGGAAGGCCTCACAGGGTATATTTAGTGGCCCTGTCCTTTGAGTGGAGCAGGAGACGCAGATAATGCCAGTCTGTGTATAAAACCACTCTGCCGCCCATGAGTGGGCCTCTCACAGGCACGTTTCCCTCTCCCATGGGGATGTGTTCCCTGAGGTCAGAGGTCGGCTATATGCAAGCCAGGTGAACGTACAAACACAGAAGACGCTGATCAGAATGAATCTCGCCTGTGAAAGCGGGTGGACCGATTAAAGTGCAACACACGTCAGTGTCAGAATAAATTAAAGCAGCAGCTCGCACCAGGCACGTAATACAGACAGAAGAAGTAGTTGATGTACAGTAGCTAGCTAGGATTTCTCCAATTCACGGAGGGGGTGGGTGTGATAAAATTGCTGCCTTTCTGAAGAGTAGATGTCAATAGATGCTGAAATAGAAATGTGACATATCCCGATGAGATGACAGATGTAAGAAGTCATGATAATGTTGTTACTGATAATGTCTGCCACCAGTCAGAGTGGAAGAAAGGGTGTCATAGAGGAAGAAGGACTAAATCTGATGAATTTATCTGATGTCACATCTTCTAGAAGACTAATATCCAATACACTCATTTCATCTATAGATAAATCAGTATACTACACCACAGTTTTGTTCTGATTACACTTGGCCTTACTGAGACTCAGTGTGAGAGTTGCGCAAGTTGATCTCGTGTAGGGAGATGCAATTCAATGTTGATGTTACCTGTCAGTTGTCATGCAACAATTGAAACAGAACAGTTGACAATGTTTTGTTCATATTGTCTAAATCCTAGTCAAAGCTTGCTGCTGCAACAGATAAACAATGACAACTGTGTCTCCATACATATTATACAATACATATTCGCATTATATAAAAGATTACAGGCATAGTCGACATCTCTCTATATAAAGCAAGAATCTCAGTCTGTCTGTCTGTATCCTTGAAGATACCGTTTAAGCAATGTTGATTGGCTTCTTCTTCTGCATGTGGAGTCAACAAGCGAAAATACAGACAGCGCCACTTTGCCAATTCAACCCACATTGTGGTCGGAGGTGGGATTACATCCGTAGTGTCAATGACTTGAAAAGGTTTAAGAGACTTAAGCTCCACTGTTATATTGTGTATTGTGAACTAAACTAGGTGTGTACATTCAATACTTACTGCAGGATGTCTTAGGCACGTTTTGAATGCACTGCAGTTCATTTGACAAAAAAGCAAGGAATGAATCTATCTATCTATCTATCTATCTATCTATCTATCTATCTATCTATCTATCTATCTATCTGTCTATCTGTCTGTCTGTCTGTCTGTCTGTCTGTCTGTCTGTCTGTCTGTCTGTCTGTCCTTTGCATATCTGGAGAACCAATCATCCAATTGACTTCACATTTGATGGGTGTATTGCTGGGGTCCCAAGCACATGCAGTGTCATATTTGATGCAATTGGGGAATGCAACACTTAAATTAATAATTAATAAACTTTGAATACACAAATGAAAAGAGAGCCACTCCACTCTGTGTCTGAGCTGAGTGCAGTGGTGTCTGTTTGATATAAACACCATCACATCACAGAGGGGCGGGTACTCTGGGCTTTGACTTGACTTTAGACTTGGTGGATGTACTGCTGAGGACCCAAGGAAGGGCAGTGTCAAGTGTGAAATTGTTTGGACACGTGAAATGTTTAATTTACTTTGAATAAACAAGCGAACAGCAAGCCGCTCAGCTCTTTGTCTGATTGCAACAGGAACTGTTGATATAAACACAGTCAAATCACAATTGGGCAGGGCTTCTGGGGTCTGACTTGCTGAGTGGGACCAAAGCACATGTCCCACTCAGTTAAACTGCTGAGAGAGCAGAACAAACGCACACAGGAGAAAAAAACAGAGGCAGAGGCAGCAAAACTAGCACAGACACGTTTGATTGGCAGCAGAATAAACCGATGAAAGCCGTAAACTGGTTTTACGGTTCAACCTCTGTTTAGCCTCACTGATGAAGTTTCTGTATGGATTAAAACTATTATCATTTATCAATTATTGTTTAATATCTATACATGTATATGTGGTTCTTGAGGAATAAATAGAATTCGCCCCATTCCGAACACATACGTTTGAACAGGCACTGCATGAGTAAAAGGAATACATGCATTATTATGCGGATATATTCACCTGTCAAGCATATATACATTTCTGTACTAACTGTCTAGTTTAGGCCAAGTCCTGTGCTAAATATATAGAAAATATTTATATCAGATCAGAGACTGTATAGGAAACACTCAATATAAAGCGTCTTGAATTTGGATCTGAATAATGAACCTTAATAATAATTTAATTCATTTTTTTGTATCTATTCTGATACTCCTCCTTTACTGAGCCTTTGTCTTCCTTTCTTTTTAAAGTTAGTTTCAATTGTGTTCAAAACATAGACTAATACTAACAAAAATGCTAAAACAAAAAAATATTGTTATTCTTCCTTGCTTTTTATGACTGATTGCACAATTGTTTGCCTGCATTATCAGTTATCAAACTGTTGTTTAGTTCAGATTGATTTATTTGATTTGATAATATTTTATTTATGCTGATATGTAAGTCTAGAGGTACACTGTGGTATGTAGTGTATATATTTGGTAGTTATGACTGAAGTATTATGGCGACTGAACCTGTCACTCACTACCTACAAAAACATTCTTGCTGGTTTCTGTTAGAGACTGTTGTCAGAGGCATACACAGTGTAATTTATGGTTTCTTTCATGACAGATCATTGTTGGATATAAATCACAGGATTCTTCGGTCTTGTAAATTTTTTATAGGTAAAAACGAGTTGATGTAAGAATAAAAACAACGTGATCCTCCTCCTCTGCTGACACCTGACTACTGACTGACCGACACAATGACACTAAGCCTCTCTGGTACACATCTGAGGACAGTGGAGTGATGCAACAAGACCTTTCATCTGATGTGAGCGAGTCCTTTGTGCACCTTTTCAGTTATAAACCATTCCAATAAAAACAGAGTGGCCCTCTTCACTGACAGGTGGAATTATGAGCAACAAGTACTGCTTGACTTGGTGCCACCGGCCATTGATATGATGTAATAGTCATATATCTATGTCTTGTCTCTCTGAGGCTCCTGTCTATGTTACTATACAGCGTAGTGAAATTTTTGTGTGTCAGTTTTGCTCGGTTATGGGTGAGAGAGAGAGCAGATGGGCCAGTGTTTACTCGTAGTGTGTGCAATCACACCTTTAAATTCCTCTGAGTAGCAGTGAGAGAGGTTGCAGTCACTTGTGCCTGCCTCTGCCAGTGGAAACCACAAGCCTTGGCAAGCTATATCCACACCAAAGCCAGCTCCTCTCATCTAACTATAGATTTCATGGCCTCCAGCAATGTGCACTCACACAACAACCAGGCACTAGTTTGACTGTGTCCTTAAATCATCCATGGACTTGTTCAAACTAAAAGCACATCCTTAATATTTAACAAGACAGATTCAATCTTATCATCTTCCTATCTTCGTTTAGAGTGTATTTTGGTCTCCTAACAATACACATACACAAAGCAACAGAGATAGCATGAAACAGGACAAAGAAAGAGAGAGAGAAAGAGTCTAAGACTGCTGGATTCTCCTCCAAAGACGCTGCCCCTGAGTATAAAATCTGAGCCCAACAATAACAAAGAAACACTTTTGATCCGCTGTATGAAAGGACTGCTACAAAGCAGGACAGACCAGGGGTTCATGTGCTCACCGTGGTCACGGTGACAGATCTGCCGACCACTCCTTGCCCATCTGGGCTGCCGGTGGCGCTCTGCCTGCTCTCTGAGGACAGCGAGTTCAGCCCAGTAATTTAGTTCAGATGAGGTAAAGCAATATTTCCAGATTAATACGAGCCATATTCCTTTAGAACTGTCCTTTCTTTCTTCTTCTCCTTCCTGCATTTTTTTTTTACATCTTACATATCCAAAAAACGTCTGGCTGAGGATGAAAGGAAGAAGTAGAAAAAGAGAGAAAAAGACAGACACACAGAGAGAGAAGATGGACAAGGTTTATGCTTCATGAGGCACACATGCCAGTAGCAGTATGACACTTTATCATATTTATTTTGATCATTTATTGAAACCCCTCAAGTTCCAATTTCATTGAAAAGCTTCTTTGATATTGCAAGGGGAAAAGTATATTTTGCTCCTTCCGTGGTTAGTTTTATGTTATTTACTGAGAGGATAGATTTACAAGCTCTTGCTCATTAATTCATAATTTTTATGTCACCAAGTGATTTTCAATAAGTTAAATACACTTGTCAGTAGCTCTCTGTTGCTACTAGGAAGACGCTCGGAATCCTAAATTACTTGGAACCGATTCAACCATCTGTGCAGTTAAAAGATGTTCCATACAACCTCAAGCACTTTTCTTTTTCAACCATTTTAAAGATAAAACACAAAATGTTTCTGGGTTTTTCTAGAACTTAATGTAATCTGCATCATATCTTATTGGAATGAGATTTCTCCAGCTGTGATTAGTCTGGCTTGGCAACAGTATCAGAAGTTGGGATTCAGGAAGTCACAGCTGTCCCTGTCCTGCAGCTGCTGACTGTGCATGTGACTGGCTGCATAATCAGTCCATCTTGATGATACTCAGCTCTATAAATCTCAATGGCATATAGAGAGCACTATCCAGTTAAATGGGAGGTGCCATTCAAAGTGCTGGCCTGCCCATTAGGAAGTCTTAGTCAAGGTCATTTTGAAATGAGGACAGGAGGAATTGGGGATTAATTCACCCACCCTACAATTAATGGACGACCAGATACCCCCTGAGCTGCCAGTATTTCCTAACTATGTTCCAATAATGGTAAACCAGATTTAAGTTAACAGGAAGAAGCTAAACCCATGGATTAACAAGCAACTGGATGACTTGGTTGTTGGAGCAAAGCCAGCTGGACTGATAGCAACCTTGCATGCCGAGGTTTTCATCAGCTGGCCATTTTGTTAATGTACTAAGACTGGAGATTAATCAGCTGTCTCCCAATAGTTACTGAACAATACCTAATATCTTTAGTCCCTATACTGCTCCCCATAGTTTTCAATTATATTGCGAAGGAAGTTCCTTCATTTACTTCATGTACACAGGATAAGGCAAGTAGCTACTTTGGCTGTGGTTCTTGTAGCCTCATAGTGGAAGCATGCTGATGGAGGACCGATGATGGAAGTACAGCAATGGCACTATCCAGGGCTGTGATTATTTTATGGTTTCCTTATCCTAAAGTAACCGTGGAGTGTCACAGTGTTCCTGCCTCGTAAGCAAGACCTCTGGCTGGATGCCACCGTCTAACCAATTCTGCTGATCATTGCTGGGCAAATAATGAAACAAGAGTTTCACTCCCTCTTCTGCTGCTGGGTTTCTGATGTTTTTTCTGGAATCTACCCCATCCATCTGCCACACTGCATGACTGTGATGTCATGACTGGGCTTTCTCATTGGCTGGGCTCTGTTCGTCCAAAGTGCTAGAATGGTACAATTGAACAGCGGGTTGAAGGAGAACATGAAATTAGTGGTGATTCATCTCTGGCCACCATGTTATTATATCATTTCTTCACCAGCAATGATTTCAATCGATCTAAAGTTCCATGAAATCAAACCAAAAAAGCCAAAAGTATGTGTTTGTATCCAAAATATGGAAAAGATGATTTCTTTTATGACCGCATTTCTTTCACATTCTATAGATCTTAGGCAATTTTAAGTGGGTACAAAAGGTCATGCATGCAGACCAGCTTCACACATGCAAGATAATTCAAATAATAAAAAGCCTCTTTAAGTAACAACCAAAAGTCGATAACCTCCTGCATTCAAAGGCATTATTTCTACAAACGTGTAATTTGTGTCATCAGAAACACAACAAAGAATTGTCATAGTAATAAAGAAACATTGACAAAGTGCAAAATAATGTGGAAAACTACTGCTTTTACAACACCATTAGGTTGGTTTTATGGAGGTGGAAGAAAGAGTATTTTTTAGTGTTGAACCTTCAGAGAGCAGCTCAAGTTCATAGGTCACACACATATACACATCACAACAAAGCATCACTATAGCAATGCCCTGTCACTATTATAGAGGATAGGAGAGGGTAGAAAAGAAAATGTGATAATGCCATCTTTTTTTCTCTTCTATGTTCTAGGCAGATATGTGTAGATATGTGATAGTATATGGTGGACAGGTGAGAGACAATAGCATGAGATGTTACATCGTAATGGACACTTCCATTGCAGCCTTCTCTCATCATAGGTGACGCACACCAGCTTCATAGCAAAACTGTTCTAAATTGAGACTCCCCATCTGTACAACACTGGAACACCCAACTCATCCACACATTCCCCCGCTTGAGCTTGACTTTAACCTTAGTGACCTGTAACTGTGTGTGTGTGTGTGTGTGTGTGTGTGTGTGTGTGTGTGTGTGTGTGTGTGTGTGTGTGTGTGTGTGTGTGTGTGTGTGTGTGTGTGTGTGTGTGTGTGTGTGTGTGCCCTGCATATTTGTACATCCACTGTTCCTAGTCTAGTGGAGGGCCAAGGGACCACACCAGAAGAACAGAAGAACTTTGCCTTTATAAACAACTTTTAAATCAACCATTGCCTAGCTGCAGTATTTTTCCAACAGATTCCTAACCAATAGTTAGGAGCTATAATTAACAGATCTACTGTGACAGTAGCACATTTGAAAGATTATATGACTGTTTGTTCATTGTCTACATGCTGGCAAGTTGTTAATTAAATTTACAGCAATCTATCAACATCGCAATTCCCCACTGGAGAAATGGTTTGCAATATACAATGTCCCAAATCAATTCAGTGTCTTGGTCTGCCCATTGTGTGTGATTTTAACATATTTTGTATATTCCTATGTATATGCCCTGAATGTATGATCTAAAGCTGTATGATGCATGAGCTGCACATTTTGTTGAGGTAGCTAGCCAGTGCACGTTTAGCCTGGCGGAATGCAGCCTTGCATTGCTGAGCACGGCTGAGATTTATGTGACTGCTGTGGGGCGTGCATGTGGCTAACAGATGGTGGCATCCTTCTCTTCTTTCCTCCCTCGGCACATCACTGCTTACTTAACACACACATACACACACCCCTCCCAATGCCTATCTGTTGTTCTTTTCTTCAAGCATATCTGCCACCATTCTCTGCCACTTCAACACTCATGGTCAGTTGTAGCTATCAATATAGACTTGCTATTGCTCACTCTGTTATCAACACCAGACTCATCCCCAATATCCCCAGACTCATCACACTGCATAATATTCATTCAATACCACTTTTATGAACACTCAACACTATCTAAGCTAAAACAACATGCACACACACGGTCTTCTTTGGTCTTAAGGCACTCAATCTCCACATGCATGCTTAACACACACTCACACAGACAAGCGCGCGCACACTTCACCTAGACCTTGCAGCTGGTCAGTCTTTCTCCCAGGTGTGCTTCAAGTGGTACTTTTACAGTAGATTTTCAGTATCAAACACTCACTTCATGTAGGCTCATAGGTGGCATTAAAATGTTCATAGAAAGTTGTTAAACCTCTCTTGCAGCATAATCCACTTCTATGTTGTCTCATCCTTATCCCCAAAGTTCAAAACAACCATTTTTTAGGGCTTAATACACTGTTTCTATGTTGCACTGTGGCCCTCCTCTGCACTCTGAGGCACTGCATGAAGCTGTGGGAGACACTGGCTCTCATTAGAATGCCTGTCAGTCACAATCACAATGCCAGTAATCATAATGCCAATGGAAGTAACAATGGTATACTTTTTAAATCTACAGTCTGTACATAGCTATCACTGACCATGTTTGACATGCACTTTATATGACAAATTGATACCAAACAGGGACGGACAAAAACACTCGGCCTGTGATGACACTCTCCATCTGTTTTGCTCTTTTATCAAAACTCTCACATCAGACAGGATCATCCTGAAGAGCTAAAGTGAGCCTGCTGACTCTGATTTAACTTTTCTCTTTTCAAATCAGTTGCCAAAGCCCAAAGATGTGTCACACATGCATATCATACAGTAGAGGAGGCATGAAACTATTCTAGCATTGTAAAGGTGGGAGTTAAGTTTCTGGAAAACAGGAAGCAAGTAAACTATCCATAATGGATGTGCCCTTATAGTTAAGAATTAAAATCCTTTCTTAAAGTTTCTTTTTTTATGGCCAGTAAGGTAGCAATGAGCAATACACTTTCCTGCCAATCAAAAAAAAAAACATTTAGTGTAAAGACATCAAATTATATACCAACTAAAATGGCTATGTGGCACACAGAACCACTTACACAGTCATAAAAGGCTGACCTATGGGAGCTCACTAGACGACATTCACATAATCTAATAAAAATGCAGCCAGTACTGAGTGTTCCTTCCCACACACCTTGAGCTGGCATGAGTCTCACAGACCATGTTTATGTGCAGACACAGATAAACACACAAACGCAATCAGAGGAAAAACACACAGCCATCCCCTACAGATGCAAGTGTTCCACTTTGCTAATCTAATTCCACTCTCAGAGTCTGGGAATGTGCAGCTGTGTGGTTTTGTGACACACTGGGCACCCTGCCATGGGGAGTCACCTCAAGGTGTTCTAAGTT
Organism: Scomber scombrus; assembly: GCF_963691925.1. Taxonomy (NCBI): domain Eukaryota; kingdom Metazoa; phylum Chordata; class Actinopteri; order Scombriformes; family Scombridae; genus Scomber; species Scomber scombrus. Next base: position 14,199,116 of record NC_084975.1, on the reverse strand, counting down.
GCATGTGTGCGTGTGACATTTGAGTTAATTTAGTCCATGAGACCACAGAGCTACGACCACAAGGAGTTAAGAACTTTTACTATTGTGACAAACATATACATACACGCACCCATAGACACACAGACGCAGACTTGCAGCCGCAAATCCACACATGCACACACCCACACATTTACACATACACATGGAAGGAAACTTAAGTCATATTAGTCACTGAAAATTGTAACATCTGTGCATACCACTACATGTCCTTTTTTAGGTCTCTGTCTCTTCGTCATTCATTTTTACTGAACAAACACAAGCAGAGAGCAAAGTTTTCATAAAGAGATGTTTTTAAAAAAAAAAAAACTTGGATGTGAGACGGAAGATGAAAATTGTTGTTTTCTCATCATTCATCCTGTCATCCTTCATCCTGTATCTCAGTTCAGTAAGCACACTCCCAATTTGACTTCACTGCTGACAAGACCTCTCCCCGCACCTAATAAAGAATTTGATGGATAATTGAAAATAAGGATAGCAAGTACATTTTGATTTTTTTTAAAGGGGATAGGTGCAACTGAAGTAAAAATATGTTTATTGGTCCTAATTTATCAAAAATGGAAGCAGATAAAACTTTCAGCAAATCTCACTTTTTTCCCCCCAAAACTAGCTTACATTTTTTCAGGAGCTTTTAGGGGTTCAATGCCTTGACAGTAGAAGCCTGGGCTTATACCCACCCTACAACTAACAGACAATCTGTTCTACCACCTGAGCGACATTCAACAACAAGTAAGGGTGACATACAATGCCAAACTTTATGTGGCAAAGTGGTAAGACGCACTGTCACAAATATATAATATGTTTGTTAAGGACTAGATTTGATCCAGCAGAGCGAGTACACTTGGTAACACAGTAAAAAAAACAAAAAAAAAAATAGGCTGGGGGACTAGCTCTGTAAAATAATAGACTAGAATAGATAGAATAGATTTTAGATTGTATGGTTGTGCCTGTGTGTGCCTGAGTAGAGTGTGTGTGTGTGTGTGTGTGTGTGTGTGTGTGTGTGTGTGTGTGTGTGTGTGTGTGTGTGTGTGTGTGTGTGTGTGTGTGTGTGTGTGTGTGTGTGTGTGTGTGTGTGTGTGTGTGTGTGTGTGTGTGTGTCTTCCACACTGTGTGGGTGTACTTAACTAGTATGTGCTAACTGCTGCCTTTTCCCGTCTTGGCATCCTTGCTTGCCTCCCAGCTGGAAGGCTTTATCATCTCAATAGGCTTGCACCTAAATCAGCTGAGGTGGTGAATGCAATCTGAAGTCTAGCTTGTACCTATCTCTTTTCTCCACACTGATTTGGGTAGAGCTGCTGTATATTGTAACATAAACACAAAACTGATAGAAGAGGTGGATTGGCTAAATCTTCAGGAAAGAATTTTGTTTCATTAAGTAAGTTATGGGCCTTCAAACAGAGATAAGAGTTGGGATGGTTGTCAGGAGAATATTATCACCACGTCCCCGCCCCAGAGAAAGTGCAACAACTGATAGTATAGTGTCTCAAGCTTTCAGTTCGCTGTACAGGTGAGGTCTTACTTTCTGCTTCGGCATTTCAGCCTCTTGCACCTTCACTGGTGCCCTTAGGTCAGCTGGGGTGCCTTTAGCTAAAACGCTGAGATGCCTGCACTCTTGAAAATGCTTTGGTAACATAAAACATAATATGCTGTATTTATATACTTAAAACTTATATTGCTGTATCCCTGTGTTTAAAAAAATAAAATAAAGAATAGAAGTGTTATTATTATTGTTATTATTTATGCTTTGAATGGACATAGACAGAACACATAAAACCACCTCTGACGTGAGAGAGGAATTTCCCTTTTAGGTTGACAAACTTTTTTCACTAGTCACTCAACTGTTATCCAACTGTTTTAAACCATCCCTCACCATGTGAAGTAGTAAGAACATAAAAGGACAGAATGAAACTGGTATCCCCTCTGCAGTATTACCAGTGATCTATACTCTAAACTAAAGCAATGAGACATTAAAAAACTCCAAACAAAGATTACTGGGGGAGATTTATGACAAGCTAAGTTAAGAGCTCTTGAGAGGAACTGGAAATAAACTCAGGCCAGGTAGAAAAATCAACATTCTTCATCTACACATTCATAAACTATAGCCCATCTGCAAAAGCCCTCGGCATCAACACCAAATAAAGAATGAGGGCGTAAAAACTGTTGATACAAATTGTTTCTTGCATGGATTTAGACAGCCAGAACTTGACTAAAGCAAATGGATTCATGACTTTTGCTCTGGTTAAGCAGAGGAAACACTTATCTGGGAGAAAATGCTGAGCCACGGTCTATTTGAGACTTTGTGGTGTTTAGTGATAATTCGGCAGTACTCCAGCTATGTCTGTGGACTCTGATTCCATTTGTTTCTTATTTCCTGTGCTTTAAAGGATAGGCACGTAATTTGGCCCACCAGAGAGTGATGCACTGGTGTCTTTCAGTGAGGAAAACAGGTACAAACATCAAATGGCTGAGTGCCTTCAAAAATCTCAGCCAGAGCATAAGACACAACACTGAACACACAACCCAGTGCCCTGTTCTTTACACCCAGTGAGCTAAATTACCAACAGCTGTTCATCCTAAAAAAAAACCCTGTTGTTATTGTAGACCAATGCTTTTATACAGCCTTACAAAAAGCGTGTTAAGTCTAAGCTATTAGGTGTGAAAAACGAACAAAACTAATATCTCACTGTTATGATCACTACTCTTTCATATTAAGTCATTACTATTTATTAAATTATATGTATTGTAACAGGCCAGAACCTACCTGCAACATGGAACTTGACATACAATCATTTGTAGCAGCAAGTACTTGCAAGCCTAGAATTTGCTGAATATTTTCTGGGTTCATTCCCAAGCCATGGGGTAGATGCGTCCACTTTGTCTTATTTAAGTGAACCTGTGGACATGGTCTGATTACAGAACTTTGACGCACAGAGAAAATCCTACAAGAATCTTTAAAATGTCATACATTTTAAGCTGAGGTTTTATTCAGCTTTTGACAATTTTAATCCCTGAGGGCACATTGAGGTGTCCTATTATTGCATACATTGATAAATGCAGAGAAGCAAGTGAGGGCTTGCATGTGTTGGCTTTTCCTATATGTGAGAATTCATTGTGTATCTTGCTCTGTGCATACATCTCTACAGGCAAATACAAATTCAAGATGGCAATATGCACCATACTTGGCAGAGATATCTTGAAATTGGCGTGCCTTTTAAATGCAAAACATCACATTTAAATTGGCGGTTTAAAAAAGGTTGTCAAAGTGACTGCTAGAATATAGAGTACTGTAATAGGTCGTTGGCTGAGTTGTGGTATTCAGTGAACTTAAGAGAGAAACATTTTTAAGAAAGGTGGTAGGCTACTAAGCAGAGTGAAAGGGGATGTGAGCAAAAATAAGAAAGAAGAGTGTTTCTGAGAAGCAGCCAGCTTCAGAGGTTGTAATTGACTAATGAAAACCATACCATTGCTACACCAGAACCACAGAGGCCGTAAGGCAGGGAGGAGGGAGTATAGAAAAGACGGGGGAGGAACAGGAAGAAGAGAGGTAACATGAGGTAAAAAGTCTGCAGTGCTGATATGGTTTTCATTCCAGCAGCATTTACTGGGCCATTGAAGTGCTCTACGTACTAGGCCAAGACTGCTGTCATACAGCTGGACCAGGACTCTCTCTCGCCTCTTTGCTGTCTCTCCCTTCTGTCACACCCTTCCCTTTCCATCTGTCTAAACCTTTTCACTTACTGCCTGATGTTTTATTCCCCTGGCTGTCAGTGGCACCTTAAGCTCTCTGTTTCTCTCAGCTAACGTTTTCAATACACACTAACTTTATGCCTAACGTCCATTCTATTGTTCTCAGTGGGATCTGCGTCTGGCACTTTCAGCTCACAACGTTATACACCTGGATTCCTGAACTCACTGCTGCCTGCAATGTCATAAATCAATCAGTTCTCCTATAAAGTTTTCAAAGGAATACCTGGTCAGTCCCTTGATAACAGCTACGTAATTTTGAATGCTGACTGATGGAGAAATCTGGCAATTTGTTGTAATATTGTTCTCGATGTTATAATTATACCAGCACTGTCACTCTTATCAAGTAAATCCGAGCCATGATTGTAGGGGGTATAAAAGCTTATGAAAGGCTTTTCGTATGCATGCTTAAGAGTCGCTTTGCCCTTCAAAAGGTAAAACAGACATAAGAACCTGTATTATGTCACATCCTCTGCAGTTTGGCCCACAAACAACTTTTCATGTATGTCAACATAGAACCTTTTATTTATGATCTTGTGATTTCAAGCAATATAACAACAAGATTTATAGCCTTGCTGGTGCTGCTCACTTTTTCACACACGCACGCACACACGCACGCACACATACACACATACACACATCACAAAAAAAGACTGGGATTGGCAGCTGCTTGATTCATGTTGTTGATCACTAAGTAAACATCAGAAAACACAGACTCCCCAGGACAGATCCCTTATAGATATTCTAAGATTGTTGTCTCCTTCACCCAGACATGCTGATGGCACACCTGGCAAAATACAGCATTACACTCACAGGGGGAATGCCACACCTGGCAGCGCTGAAGATGATTTTCCACCTTTTAAATGAGTGTGGTAGTTAGGCTGGCACAAGGAAGCAGACTGGCATGACTGAGCAGGTTCCACATGCAGGGCAGAGAGGATAAAGTGGGTGGGAGGGGAGGGCAAGTGGAGTGCCTGGTGGGAGTGGAGGGAACAGAGGTTGGGTGGGGGCAAAGGGGTAAGGGGCTGAGTGTATTCACTGCAGAAGCAGCGCTTCAGAGGAATCTCAAACATTCCTCAGTGACCTCTCTTGCTGCTTTACCTGAGCCCCACCCTTAGATCCCCCAGCCACACCCTGGAAGCTCCTAGCTCTTAGCTGTCACCGATGGGCTGGAACCAAAGCAGGGTAACCACAAAGCACACATAATCTCTCTGAGGGTGAAAGACAGACATAGAAGAGGAAAGGAAAAAGGTGTGAGGTGTGAACATATTGTAGCAGCAGGTAGACACAAAGGATAAACAGTGTAACAGCATGCATGCATAGGCAGGACAATACCACTACTTCAACTACTATTTTTTTCATTTGAATGTCCATGTGTACATGCAAGCTCTTACATCAATTTACTACATCTGTTTTCTGCTTTTCATCACTGTCATCCGATGGTCATCTGATGTCTGTTGCAAATACAAATCTTTCACAAAAAGAATCAAGCAATTTTAAATGTGACAGCAAAATGTGCAGACAGCCCATATTGTGGCCAGATGCGTTTTTTATTCTCTGAGGTCCTTCACTTGCTGTCCACTGCTGACACAGCTGAACTATTCCCTGTTGTTTGTAGATCTCTCAGAAACTGAAATCAAAGCTAGATCAAAGAGAAACAAACACACGTGTAGATACATACATGTGCACCCTTGTGCAGTGACTTTCACAATACGTCTTTTGCTCTGCTTCATAGTGTGATTCATACACACACACACCAAACCGTGATCTTGGAAAGGCAAACCTGTCACACACGCTTCAAGTCTGATCACTGACACAAGGATGGTTTACACACTAAAATATGAATAGCTGCCTTCATTGAGGCGGATTCAAGGGAAACTCCGCTCAAACAGATCCACTGCATGCTGCCACTTGCTCAATGCTCTAATTCAACAATAATCATGGCTGCACTCTCACCTACAGATAGAGTATGTTTACATATAGGCACACAAATATACATACACACAAATGCACACACTCATGCACAAAGAAAGCTCATAAACTGGCAAGATTTTAATCCCCTCACCTCACATTTGTGGGCTGCACAGTGACTCCAAAGTCCAATGTGTGAGGTGTGTGTCAGTCTCTCCTCTTCTTGATCTCTGTCTCCCTTTCTCTCACTCACTTCTCAACCTGTAGTCATAGCGTGGCTCTAGTTACACTCTACTGCAGTGAACTAAGGCAGAGGGAAAAAAGAGGAGGGAGGGAGGGATACAGGGACAAATGAGTCCTGCCCAGGCTGATGAGAGAGGCTTCCAAAAATGAGGCTTCCAAAAAAGAGAGAAAAGATTAGAAAACTTCAGTCCACTAAAAAAATTTAAGTTTTTTTCACCACTGCACTGATTTCTTTTTTACCAGGCTATTTTCTCTTCCGCTCTTTTTTCCCCCAGCAGTTTAAATTTTTCCTGAATCCACTTTTGCCTTCTTGAAGTTCTGCCAGTTCTGTCAGTAAACCAACCACTCTTTCTTTTTTAATTCTTGCATTCCTTCTCTTTTTACCTCTTCCACTCACAAAACTTATGCTCCTCTTGTTACCACTGTCCATACAGAAGTCTGCCGCTCTTTATCAAAATTCTTCTGAATCCACTCCCCCCCCCTCCTCTCTCTCTCTCTCTCTCTCTCTCTCTGCTTCTCTCTCCCTCTCACACACACAAAGACACACTCACTATGCTTACAGTATGTGTCTTTCTATCCATATAGCTCTACCTCACTTTCATCCTCTGGTGTGCAGCTGTGTGATGAGGGAGACACACCTGCTATTAGTAAAGTAGGTGTGTATGTGTGTGTGTGTGTGTGTGTGTGTGTGTGTGTGTGTGTGTGTGTGTGTGTGTGTGTGTGTGTGCGTGTGTGTGTGTGTGTGTGTGTGTGTGTGTGTGTGTGTGTGTGTGTGTGTGTGTGTGTGTGTGTGTGTGTGTGTGTGTGTGTGTGTGTGTGGCTAGAAGAGGAATCCTTTTGGAGTGTGCTGTCCATACTGTTTCAACTGTAGTCTAGTTTCAGGAACTGTTAAACTGAGACTATAAATCTATGGTCTACTGAAGGTATTTAATAGATGATTCTCAGAATTGCACAGGTCAATTCATGGATGTCTGACTGCCGCATGTGACATTGTGTAATATGGCCTTCCCAGCTGCAACACACTCACACTTTTCACTTTAAGGTTTTAAAAGCTTTGACACTGACTTTCCAGAATGTGAGGAATGCACTGTGCTTATTGGGTTGCGAGAACGTCCGTTAAAAGGCAAACCTACTGGGAATCTCCTTGAGGGTCATGACCTCATTGAAAAAAGGAAGAAAGTGCAAAATAACAAAGTAATTAGCTAAATGTAGCTAAATTGTGTTCAAAGTAAGCCATCAGACACTATCAAGAAGCCAGCAATAGCCTATCCTAAATTCAGGAAATATCCACATCATCTTTATTACTGTATGTAATTCTCCTTGGGAATAAAATGACATGGTCAAGAGGAGAGGAGTATATTCGGTCCAGCTCTATGGTCATCAAATAACTTGATAAAGAGATAAACCAAAGCAGTGCTGTCACCTTAACCCTTACCTTGACATACAACAGCTTTCAGAACACATCCCAGCCCTGAGGGGAAAGAAACATTTGCAAAACTTACAGTAAAGAGCCCTCATGATGATCCCAATCTTTGGTTTGGCCCAGGCTTAATGATCACACTTGGGATGTTACAACAATGTCAATCAGCCACACCATCAACAAGCCAAACTTTGATCAGACTCCTTCCCCCTCTCCTGACTCTACTCATAACTCTCCTGCTTTACTACCCCTTGCTTCATTTCTGACTCTCTGCCCATCTCTTCTACTCCCTGGGAGATTAATACTACTTGAATCAAAGTGATGGAGGTTATACAATAGCACAGCAGACCAGAGTGAATGAGTACAACATGTGATCCAGTACTCAAATTATGAGAAAAATCCTGTTTACAGGCAAAGGGCCTTGACCTATGAGTCATGGAGTAGTCTTTGAGAATCTGGCACAGCTTCCTCTCTCTGCTGGACGGTCATCCCTCACTCCCCCAGTCTTCTGAATCCACGTTTGTCTAGTTGGAAGCATTCCTGTTTCTCTCTCCCTTATTGAGCAAAATTTCAAAAGAGATGTTCAACTCTATCATTGATTGATGTACTCAGACTTGGTTAAAATATGAATGACAGTATCTCAAATGTGTGCATGTACAACCAGGATCAGATTACCAGATATCAGCCAGATAATGGTACCATCTGACAGACAGTGCTTAAAAAAATGAGGGTAAGCTGAGACAACATGATGTTTTATACCATGTAACAGATCATACTTGAAGGCAACAGATCCTGGGAGGGCTCTACTGTGACCACTTGCATCTGCTGAATGTGATCCCAGAGGACTTGAAGTTAGGAGTTGTGTTGGAATGAAGTTGGAAGTTGGAAGGAATAGTGCATACACACGTAAACACACCCACACACATATACAGTATACTGGAAATTTTGCATCCCGCTTCCAGTCAAGAGTAAAGTTACGAGCATCTAAGTGGGGCATGACAAGTACTATAAAGGATGATGGTGGCAATAGGGAAATGAACAAAATGGTAAGGTTTTTTTTTTGTTTTTTTTTCACAAAGTTGATATTTGGAAACATTCACAGCTAGAATAATTTAGTCATCACCAGTAAGGTTTGCAGCACAATGGCACAGGGAAGAAATGCATTCCTGTAAAGCTAATAAAGTCTAATTAATGGAAAATGAATCAGCCGGGTTTTTTGCCTGGAAATATATCAATAGTTTTAAAATGTGTATTTGCAAACAGGGGTGATTCTAGGATCTGACCTTTAGGTATGCCCTGCAAGTGTTCAAACCCCCTGCTAAATTACACATTTCAGTGGATAATGTAAATTACAACAAGAAATATGAATACATAGTAGAGTGGTCACTATAGTGTTTAATAATAATGGTTCAGATTAAACAATCACAGATTTCTACAGAGAGGACCCTGAGATAAGTTAATGAACCCTGAGGGAAAGACAATATTAATGACAGAACTATCCAAAGTACATTAAACCTGTTCAAATAAAACCATTTGAACCTGTAGCATAAGTGTTTGTCCCATCTCTAACAGATGGGCTAGCAAATAATTTAAGTTAAAAAAAACCCAACAATAACAATTTATTTATTTTTAGGGGTGCTAAGATCAAGTTTAAGGGTGCTTGAGCACCCCTAAAAAGGGTGTAAAATCACCACTGTTTGCAAAACAGGCATTTTATGGTTATTTCACAGGACATTGTTACATTTTATCCCTTGCTCTCTTTTCTCTTGAAAAAAACTTCCACAGTGAAAAAAAAACACGAACAATCAAAACATCACATAATACATAATATACAGCTATACTGTGTTTGATGGTATCTACCTACGGTATTTGTCAGGCAGCATCTCTCCTGATCTAATATTGACAAACACACGCCCCCATGAATAAAATTCTGAGGGTTACATAATTATTCGGATCTTATCATTTACTCACACAGTGAACCTTATAAAGTCATCAGTTCATGCAGGTACTATTGATGGATTATGGTATATCCAAAGAAAGGACTCTACATAACAGGGTCACACGACTCACTCAACGATAGGCAAAGAAAAATGGGTCACAGAATGATAAATTAGGTCTCCTTGATAAGGAATATAGAAAATAGAAATTTAGCCCTCAAGCTATAAAATATGCATGTGTGTTACATGGGTGACTTCAGCAGATAATGATCGGAATCCAAGCCCAGCGGTAAGACATTCTTTGCTGGTTGACTAAACAGAAAGGCAAAGAAAAGGTGAAGGAGTATGTCTGTAGATGTGCATATGTGAGAAAGACGGAGGCAGTAAGTAAGAAAAAAAGTGATTGTGCCAGAAAAATCAAGAGTTCTTCCATGGGCCTTTGTTTGCAGTAACACCTGGTTCTACTATCACTAGCCGCAGGAGTCAGGCATACGAGTTGACGCAGGCAATGTCCTGAGATCCATGCATGATCACACAACAGCATGTAGCCCCGCAAGAATCTGTGTGCATCGCTTATAGATTATGATTTAAAGTGTGGTACCTACAGTTTAGCCAAGATTTCATTTGATTGACAGTTCATTAACTGACACTGGTGAATGATCTGAAAATTATCAGAAAAAAAGAACAGTAGTGTCATGAGATCAGTGAATAAAATAAAAGAAAGATGAGCAGATCTTCCTTTTCCAATCTATTCGCCTAAAGGTTTTCTCAGCAGGATAGCTATATCTCATAATCAAATAGGCTATTTTTTAGTAATACACACACCCATATCATAAAAGAGAAAGCTATGGGGAACTATGCTAGCCATGGTAATCGGATGCATATACAGTAATGCCTTTCTTGTCATTTAAGTTCCTTCGCAACTGTAGGGCATCATTAAAAGAAAAGGCCAAAGAAAGCTGCTCAGGATTGGGTGATGTTCATCAACTGAAGATGTATGTACAGAGTCTGTTTTTGTGAGGTATTCAAGCTGTAACATCTGCATTATTCCATATATGAGAGTGTAGTCAGTCTGAGAACTTACAAATGGACCTCTGGGGGAATTTCTACAGAGCAGAGAAAATGAAGTGGTGAGCAATAGAAAGATTAACTGTTAACACTCGAAGAAGAAATAGAAGGGTGGAGTGAAGAGACAGAGAAATGTGGTGAGCAAAAGTAATATCGAGGGAACTTCCTTGGGGCCCTCTTAGTTCTGAGCAACACACGAAAGGGAGCACGGTCCATTCTGACATGATAGCATCACAGAATTTCTGCAGCATTTCCAACTGTACATCCATGCTGTGAATCTCCTGTTCAACCACATCCCAAAGGTGTTCTACTGGATGGGAAGGCCACTGCAGAACAGTGAGCTCATTGTCTTGTTTATGAAATCAATTTTAGATGACATGAGAGTACAGTAGCCATTAGGAGGCAGGTAAATTGTGGCCATAAAGGGATGCACATCGTCAGCAAAAATACTCAGATAGACTGTGGTATTCAAACAATGACTGATTCTTATTAAGGGGCCCAAAGTGCTAGGAAAACCTTGCCCTCACCATTATACCACCATCACCAGTCCCTACTGTTGACACAAGGCAAGTCTGGTCAATGGTTTCAATGTTGCTGATACCAAATTCAGACCCTATCAATCTTTGTGCCTCAGCAGAAATCAATATTTATCAGACTAGGGAACAACATTTTTCCAGTCCTCAACTGTCCAGTTTTGGTGAGCCTGTGGCCACTGCGGAATCAGATTTCAGTTCTTGGCTGGCAGGATTGGAAATCGCTGTGGTCTTCTGCCTCAAGGTTCAATGTGTTGTACATATTATTGTATGATACTGTAGGCTTTCTGTCAGTTCACACCAGTCTGGCCGATCTCCTTTGATCTCTCTCTCTCATCAACAAGGCATTTCCGTCCACAGAGCTGCTACTCACTGGATGTGTTTTGCTTTTCGCAACATTCTAAGTAAACTCTTGAGACTGTTGTGTGTGAAAATCCCTGGAGATCACCAGTTAGAGAAATACTTAAACAGCCTGTCTGGCACCAACAATCATAACACAGTTTAAAATCACTGATATCACATTTTTCCCCATTCTGATGTTTGATGTGACATTAACTGAAGCTGCTGAACTGCATCTGCATGATTTTATACATTGCACTGCTGCCATGTAATTGGCTGATTAGATGACTGCATAAATAAGCAGGTGTACAGGTGTTACTGGTAACGTGATTGGTGGGTGTATATTGTACACCTGCAAAGGTAGTCTAGCCACTTTTACACGAGTCATGCTGTTTGCTTCATTCTCATACAGTACCGACAAGATGTCCACTGATTTTTAAAGCTACCCTTACCGTTGTTACATTTTTACACATTTTTTTGTTTAGGTTAAAATGCTATTAATAAGGTAATGGCCCTCTAAAATGTTAGAGAGATCCACCAGGAATAGAAACTAATCATTATTCCATTCTCATAATATTCGGTGAAAACTCTGACCAATCACATCATTCAGTCCGAATGATGGGAAGGGAGTGCAGGGGTGGGACATAGGAGGGAGGAGGGGTTGTTGCTGTTCAAGTTTTTTCAAAGTGATGTGTGAAATGCAAGAAAGGTAAGAGTCGCTTTAAACAACTGTTGAAGTGCATAATTCGATTACATTGTTAAGTTATGCACTAACAAAATACAGTACTAATACAGTACTACAACAATTTTAATGGGAGATGCAATTACCTCTATAAAGAACCAGCCTATTGTGCAGCAGGATAAACAAGCCTGAGACCTCATTAATTTCAATAAGGCCACTGTGTTGAGACCAGCACTAATGAACCAGGTTAAACTTTTGCTGCAATGCAATGCAGCTACATCAGGCAAGGCAGCCTCTTGGACAGAGTGTAAGCATAATGTGTACAGTACGTGCATATTCCTAGTAAGCTACTATGTAATGTGAATGACTAACAGTATGTCTACTGTTTACCTTGCAATTGTTGCTATGGAGGATAAAATAACTGCTACCATACTAGCTTCCCGGAACTGTCAAGTCTTTCATCATAGTATATGTCATAGCGTTGTTTTGAGGTCTGATGAGTCTTCAAACTCATGTACTGTATCTATGAAACCAGCCTTTTCTGGGTCTTATTTCATTGTTTCACCAGTAACTGAAGCAACAAGCCCCCACTGTCACAGCTGCTTGTTTTTTTTTACTCTGGGCTCTGTTTTGTCTGAAATATTAAAAATGTTTCAACTTAAATTCAGGTTTTTTCTGGATAGTCCAAGGCAAATATAAACAATCACACAGCCCAGAACAAAAGCTGCGGAGAAGCTGAACTATTGAGCTTGTGAAGGAATTTTCATATATGTGTTATATATGCAATGCTCCTACTTTAATATATGTGCCATGTATGAAATGTTCTTGAGACAAGCTGGCAACTCTCTTCTTCCTGGTCAAGCTGACCTGGCTTTATGATTGTTGCCATAGAGACAGCACTAAAATAAATCATTTTATAACAATGTTGTGACTAGGGACAAGGTCGCATGGGCACTGTTTGTAGTTCAGCTCTTTTCCTTCAGACTAGATGTGGTATTTCACTGTGTCAACACTGGCATTTTGATATGTAACTGTTTTCTTGATCGATCAAGTTTGAGTTTGTCTATAAATCTCTTTGTTTAAGACACTTTGATCTAATGGAGTTCCTGCACTTACAAGTTAACCCATTTTCAAAAATTTAAAAATTTCTTTTTGTGCATTCACACATAAAGATAAAAAATGTAGCAGGGTGGTTGTGTGTGTTGAGCACATGATTTATATACAGTGTTCTAACTGAGTTAGAGTTAGCTTTCTCACACAGACAGTGTACTAATGAACCATCAGTTCTTAGTCTATGGGAAATATATTCACAGAAGAATTGTGCGGCTTTTGCGGCTGCTAAACCAGTGCAAATGAGACAAAAATAAATCGTCACTCACAAAGCTCCCATAAAGTGTGAAATGAATTCCAAACTCTGCTTCCACACAAATAGCATCTTAGATAAATAGTCTATGAATACAATTGGCGCAAAATTGGCCCCCTTTGAACCGAGGGCAAAATCTTAAGTCAGATATGGAGGAAGATCAAGTGAGTTTGGTTTATCTTGGACTTTCAGCTCCTTAAAAACAGCACTGACAGAGCTCAGGATTCATCCATACAGTAATGGGCAGCTTTATTACAAACAATCTCATATATAAACAGAAAACAGAAAATCAGTACTGATGTTTCTTTGAAATCGTGGATACATTCAGTAACACCTGAACAACATTACTATAAGATTCCGATGTTAATGTTTAAGTTTTTGTAAGTTGTGGAATGATTGAGTCTTGCTTAGTTGATGCTTGAATTGCATCAGGGGACATTTGCATGAAGCGGATTCTTTTTCATCTTTCCCCTGTAGTGTCACTGGCCGCCTTTTGAGTATCTGTAGTTCAGTGGATGGCCAGGACGCAATGGCCAGTCCCATTCACAATGTTATTTCTGTCCCAGCTTTTGAGTTTGTATGTGTGAACAGCTTGTTACTCTTCATTTCATAAACACACTGCAATGCCCCAAATACCACAAAGAAGTAGAGCATAACCTGCAAAAATAAAATAACACTAGTACAGCTACAGCTTGGTTTCAAATATTTTTGGTTACATAAATTCCTTAAAAAAAACATTTATGTAACCAAACCATGCAACTTTGTGTCCACAAAACAGGTCCAAAACAAGGAGCACTACTGAAATGTCAAGACAAGTAACCCAGCAACGGGCACCTACAGTCTGGCCTCAGGACCACTTGTTATCCCTTTATCTGCCCCCTACTGTGTTGTGGGGGTGTGTCGGACAGGATGGGGATGAGACAGGATAGGATGAGGAGGACGTGCAACCTAAATATGGCTCTTGCAGCCTAGGCCACAGGGAGACAGAGAAGGGGACCACAGACCTCGGCAGCGTACAATTATCCAAAACAAGAGAGTCAAGCCAACCTCCTCTTACTGAGACTCACGACAAGAGCATAACAGAGTAAAGCCAACACAATATTTTACGGTCCTTTACCCCCTGGATCACATACACAGATCTGTGCAAATACATACACACATATACAGACGGAAAACAGACACAGATGTATATACACACAAATGATAAGCCACTCTATATTTCCAGAGTTTGTATTGTGCCACATTGCAGTAAACTGGTTCCATATAAAACCTGTACTTGCACTTGGCAGGTACTTTTTGTAAACATCTATCATCACAGCTAAATGCTTTTCACAAATGTCTTATTATAAAGGCCCGCCTTACACAAACAGCCAAACATCTATATCACCTTGCTTAAACATCCAAGCATGCACTTTCCACAGCGTAGCATTTGGCACAGAAAAAAGTGCTCATCTGCCTTTAGAGTGAATTACTGGTAGCCAAAATGTGAAAGGTTGTCTGGAGCTGGCAGCCACTGGCATTCCTTAGGACTGGGGGCCTACAGAGGGAGACGATACCTGGACCTGCAGCATGGCGCTCATAGATGTTTGTTGCTCTGCCTTAAAGGCCCACAGGAGTGCTAACGCTTATCTGTAAGCGACATATTGATTGCATGGACGCAACAAATTAGATCAGTAGTGTTCCATTACTCATCAGACCTGGAGGAGATCTCGCTAGATGTATCCGGACTGGACAAGTTTGATGAGGAGGCCCAGGACGGGAGAGAGATCAAAGGGCCTGCCAGCATGCTCTGGTGTGTATACCGGCTGGACCCATGAACATGTTACAGATGAGCAGAGGCGCCAGAGAACCATCTGGGGTTATATAATGGTACTAAGTTCAAGATACAATACTGCTGACATACAGAACCCAGCAGAGAATACAGAAATTACTGAAACTTGGCCTGTTTGTTTGAAGCACCTCCCTTCTGGTTTCTTACGGGAATTGTTTAATTGTGAATGTGAGTAATTAGCTTCAAGAAGCAGTGAAGGAGTGGCTGATAATTAAATTGGTCAATAATGACAACTCTTTGGCTAAATGAGTAACGAAGCAATTAATCAGTTGTGTGAATTTGCCAAAATGATTCAATTAATGAAAAAAAAGCTTTGTCGTCCTTTTATCAAGTCATTTTCTCCAGATGGAGTGTATTAGGCTTGATAATGATCTCAACATCAGACTGGTGCATTTGAACAAATTAATATGAGAAAGTGTTAAAGCTAATTTAATCAGTGCAAAGCTAGAAACATCTTCATGGAATCAACAAAAAGATAGCTTCAGGTCTTTCTCAGAGTGGGCTTCTGAATTCAGTCCCCCCAACTCACAGCTGAAATCCGAGGGAACAGTGTTGTGAAAAAAGGTCACCTGAGTTTGTGGGAAACTTAGAACACTCTAGGTTTGGCTCTAGTGATGGTGACATTGGTGATTTAGTCAGCTGGTCTCTTGGTTCACCACTTTGATCCACATTGAAATATCAAAACAATTATCTTGTAAATTGTCAGGAAATATTGTACAGGCTGTCATGGTCCACAGAAGATGAAGACTATACTTTTTCTTTTTTCTTCTAGCAGCACTATGAGGTTGACATTTATTCCAATTTTCAGTTAAATATTTCAATAGATGTCAGTCTGATCTAATATCTAATACGGTAGCTTTGGTGATGAACTTTTATCTATAACCAGCCAGTCAAAGTTTTCATTTATCTAGTTAAGTATCTCAACAGCTATTGGACGTATGGCTCAAAGTTTTATACAGACATTGCAGGTTTTTCTGACGATGTATCCCAGTGCTTTTGGTGATCCCCTGACGTTTCCTCCAGTACCACCAGCAGGTTAACATTTTTGGTTTTAGGTGAAATTATGTACAAATTTTCATGTTCTCCACACGATGAGTTTGGTGATCATCAGATACAAATATGATCTCTCTAATACTTTTGGTTAATGACCAAATATTTGCAAAACTAATGGAATTCCCATCAGCCTCAGCTATACTTAGTGTTTAGTGCTAATTGGCAAATGAACATGATAACAGCATGGCTGTAGACTGAGAATCATCTACAGCCATCTGTAGATTCACTGCCATCTTTTTGTTCAGGTTCATCACCTTTTTCAACAAAATAAAAACATTTATTTTCCCAATTTTGTCTCTCTGTAAAATACTACTACTACTACTACTAACAATAATAATAATAACTAGAAAATTCCAGGGAAATTTTGAGTGCCACGGGACTGCTGCCTGAACGAGTACACGATTTATTTCCAGTGTTCAAAAGTCACCCTGATCATATTCTGGTTTCGAGTATTAAGTACATCTTACTAGTCAGTATCAAGTGTAATGTACTTTATTTTCAACTTAACATACCTGAAAATATTAAGTAAATGTTCATCATATTTAAGCATAAATAATATTTATTTAAACTAATTAATAAAAGTCTACTTTAACTTTTTTTCACAGACTGGAACATCACTGTTATAAAATTAATAAGTAAATCTTATCATTAAGAGAGTAGATTTTATTATAGTTTTTTATGACTGGAATTCTTCTTGGAAATTGACTGGAAATATTCCAGTATTTCAATTCCAATATTCCAGTTAATCATATTTAAGCATAAATAATATTTATTTAAACTAATTAAAGTCCCTGTAAAGAAAGAATAAATATGTGTTCTGAGTTTGACATGCCACAGAAGAGTGTGTTGTTAACCACCCTGCCAAATGTGAATGATTAAATAGATGGCTAAATATGTGAAATTAGGCTTCAAAGTTGTGTAAAAATCCGCCTCTGTCTCTGTGGGCGTTCCCGCCAAATTCGCTGAAGCCCCGCCCCCTACCCAGTGTCACCTGTCATTCAAAGTCACCACCTCTGTGGGCGTTCCCGCCGAGTCTGCGGAAGCCCCGCCCCCTACAGAGTGTCACCTGTCAATCAAAGTTACCACCTCTACCCTAAACATGGATGCTATTGCTGAGAGCTAGCTTGGTTAACTGACAAAATCGACAGACAGGAATCAGCCAATCACAGAAAAGTAGGTCAGTTTCCGCCCAGCAACAGGCTGTCAAGGACAGCATAGGTTCTACGGTTGCTATGGTGATTTGAGAATCTGCTTGGAAAAAATTCTCAAAATGCCTCAGAATTTGGCTTCTGACAAGGTCCCGAACAATTGCAAACTGTGAGAAAACCGTAACTCCTGCCCAAAAACTGAAAACACTGTGAGAGACACAGAAGCCGGCAGATTCTGACAGTGTTTATTTTATTCAGATACTCCTTAAAATGAGCGCGTAAGCTCAGTGCGAAGACAGAGTGAGATTCTTTTGAAAAAAAACAGACGATTACATTACAGTCAATGGGGAGCAAGACAGGTATTGCCGCCGGTCTCGCCCCCCCCGTTTAAATTTTGTGCAGACCCCTTCGCCAGGCGACTTGCAGTCGCTGCTCGGGCCCTAATAATAATAATAATAAACATTACCCTATTGAAACATTACAATTTCAATAGGGCTTTCTTCTATCTTCAGCTTTCTTCTCGGTTGAATAATGTACTGTCATCACAGTGCTTGAGGGGAACTGGTTAAGAAGTGGAGAGAGGCATGAGAATGGTTCTGTTTGAGAAATCATGGGCCTTCACTATAACAACAATAATAATTCATTCATTTACTTTGAAAGCAAGGAAGATACACTGAGCATGTGTGAATAATTGATGTGATGTGTGTGTAATTTATCTGCAGTTGTGTGGCTACATGTATGTCAATAAATATGTGCAAAAAATGCTGATGATCTCATTTCTCCCTGGAAGAAAATATGGAGTGACGGGGTAAAAAAAGAGAGGAATACCTCAACAAGACCTAGCTTGGGGTTGACAACATTGTTAATATTGTGTAACTCCAGGAGATCAGCGACAGAAAAACCTTGGGGGTGCTGGCAAAGAGGGTTTGAAGGTCATGGTAACTGATATCATAAGTGGTCATAGGGAGTGGCAACAACGTTTGAAACTATCACTTTTAAAATTAAGTAGGCAACAAATCCCAGTCCACAAATCCAAACACTCCCAAAAAAACAACAACAAAGACTTCACATTGCTGAAAAATAAGATGTAATTTTTTAGAAGAGCATTAAATAGTTTTAACCAGCAACCAAAGAATTTGATACTTTTGGGAACAGTTTGCACATGTAATGGAAAAATCTTATCTTACCAAACGTACAGTATGTCTTTCAGACCCAGTAATCTCAGCACATCAAAACGTGTTGGGTTATTGGAAACCACCCTGTTGAATATTTTACAGACTTGACTTGATGAATGACAATTGACATTGATTGATATTTTCAATAGGTAAACATTTGTGATAGAAGTACTGCCTTGTAAGGGCTTACACTGACTTTACATTGGTCATTTGAAGTGTCTGAGCTTGAGGTCTTTATATAGCAAGTGCTACATGACAGTCATTTAAATATCTAAACAAAATGGCACTAAGTCAATAATGTATGTCTAGGTAGTTATTATATTGCCCTACATATATACATTCAGCTCACTAGAACCTAGGTCTCATTGTTATATTACTCACTGTGGTCATCTTGTCGTTCATAAAATCGAAGCTGCATAAAGACTGTAATTTTGGAGACATATAATTTACCTGTTGAAGTTTATGACATAAGGTTAACCCTTGGTGCAGCACAGTGGAAGTATTTTGAACATTGTTCTGGTTATGGTTGGGGTGAGGGTGAGGGCAGAGGCAAAAGGATCATCTCTGGGATACACACTCCTCAATCAGCCTACAACCAAGTTTAAGACATGGGCCGGGCTTCCTTCACGCAGCCAACAAAGCTATTGTAAAGGAAACCAAGAGCAATTTATGCTCACATATGGCTGAATAATAACCTCATAAAGCTTGTGTTTCAAGGGTGAAAAGAAAACCACTGGTCTGGATTCTCTGTAACATTTCAAAATTCTTGCATTCGGAGTTTGTGGGAAAAGTTACTTAAAAATAAAATTCACCTGGGTATCCTTAATCATCCTCATGCATTTCAGTTTTTTTTTTTGTAGGGGATCAGCAAAGCAGATTTCATAACTCTCATCTATTAGCAGAGTCTGTTTTCTAACTGAATGGGACTTGAAGAAAATCCTAGTAGGATGGATAAGATGCCTGTGCTCTGTTGAAACCCGCTGGTGTCAGCAGCTTGTCACATCTTAAAGATGCATGGTAAATTATTTTAGCAAAGGGAACTTGCGTGTCTAATTTAGGATATTTAGATAACAGATGCTTTTAAGGAGGGCAATATTTTTTATTTCATGACTTCAGTTGTCAGATGAGAAAGAAATGAATGCAGAGTTCACAGACTGAGTGCAATATGAGGTTAAATATTCATGCTTGTTTAAAAAAAAAAGAGGCTTAAATCTCAGAAGAGAGGAATTTTTAACTAACAACAAAGACACACTTTACAAAAGAATTAACTGAAGGCAGAAGACAATACTGTTTCACTGTAAACTGTGAAATCTTTTTATTGAAAAAATATGATCACAACTGCTAAATATTATGAAGATTAGAGGAATAAAATAAAATCTGTGATATGTTTTATGATGAAAAAGATATGATGTATTCATCTCCGTGCCACAGTCCAGAAATGGGGAAGTGTAACTTATTGATTAGTCATGAATTCTTATGCGCTCTGGGACCACACCCCTCTCATACTAATAAACCACAAGAAAATAAGACTGGAGTGTCACCCTGCGTGTCCAGTCATGAAACTGGGTCCTACCCTTCACATCTGCACGCCTTGTGACCTCCAGAATCACTCTCACCTGTCAATCACACTCCAAGCTCTCAAGCCGGGAAGGTCTATAGTGAAAAGGAAGAACAAACACAGTAACAAAACTGGCTCACACCAGTCTTTCCCTGAGGGAAAGCCATTCACACTGACAGGTTAAACAGACTCCGTTCAAAAGGGTATTCACTAGATGGTAAACATTAAATACTACAGATGATATGTTGGATTTACAGATGCTTAGACTGCAGTTACAGATGTCAAAACGAGGACAGGTAAGGATTAGAATGTAAACTTCCAACAAACAGTGTTGCAAAGGCCTCCTGATGTGTGCAGGTAGAGAAAAGCAGAGTATTACTTTCACTATGCCTGATGTAAAACCATACAGATATGTAGTGACAAAATGTGTATATTGAATGCATATGCGAAATGTTCATTACTGACGCTAAGTGTTTTTGCATTGGTGATATTTTTTATGATCATTCAACTAAAAAAAACAACAGTAGATTAGGGAAACACTGTGGTCATGGGAGCATGATGGTTTGGAAACTATAATACTTGTTTAAGGGTTCTAGTTAAAGGAATAGATAGCAATCTCATATTTATCCACTAAATATGAAGCTCTAGGAAGGGATTACTGTAGCTTAGTTTAGTATACACATTGAAAGCAGGGAAAACAGGATTAGGGTTAGGGTTAGGGTTAGCCCACCTGGTTCAATCCAAAGGTAACAAAATCTATCTCTCAGCACTTCTTCACTAAATAATAACATCACGGCATCCCCTTTTTTCCATTTCTGCTTGTGTTTCAGTGAAATCAATTAATCAATCAAATTGTATTTATATAGCACTTTTCATACAGACTAGTGTAGTTCAAAGTGCTTTACAGTTATTTGATTGACAAGCTGATAATAAGACAAAATTGAAAAAAGAAAAAATAACAACAATAATAATAGTAATTTTAAAAAGGAATAAAACAAAGAACAATTTAAAGACAAAACTGGAGACCAATGCACGCAAGACAAAAAAAAGATAAAAATGCTTAAATTTTTTTTTTTAAATACATAGAAATGAATAATTAAATAGATACAAATAATTAAAATAAATAAGTAAAATAAGAGAGAATAAGAGAAACTGTTTATTAAAAGTTATAGTAAAAATGTAGGTTAAAATAGATTAAAAAGACAAAAGAAACATAAAATAGAAGATGAAGTTTAATAAAAACTGGACTGAAACTAGGTTAAGAAAGAGACTTAAAGACTAAAGAAATAGACAAATAAACTGTATAAGGAGATACAACTATAGAATGATAATAAGATTAACTTAAAACATTTTTTTATTAAATTAAAACATCAAAAACAAGCACAATAGAATAGAAATGTAAAGGTGCTGGAAGGCCGATTTTGACAGAGCCAGGCTAGCTATCCCCACCGTCTGCAATCTTTATGCTAAGCTAAGCTAAGCTAGTCACCTCCTGACTCTCTGCAGTGTTTCCCAAGCATGTTTCCCAAAATGTCCTCCCATGCCGGACTATTCAGAAAGGTCAACCCAGACGTGACGCACAACAGGGGTAAGTGAACCCTCCTTTTTAAGAATTTCCAGAGAACAAAATCTCAGATGTTGTCCTGTTCGGTCGCCCTGACCTGGTTCAGATCCTTGCCAGCTCCCTTGGCCCACTAGCACCTTACATTCTGCTTATTTAACTGTTAAGCACTTTGGTAGGCCATTTGCTGTTTTAAATGTGCTATATAAATAAAGTTGACATTGACATTGACATTTTGTATATTAATGCATATGACTGTAATTCCGTGGAAAAGGGGTTGTGTTATCTGTGCTCGCTTGGGGAAAAAAATGTGTCTGTTCACAAACACAGCAGTGAATGAGCTGTTCATTCTCCAAGTTTTTCCCTTCAGGTTTCAGCCAAATCTGAGTTTGAGTGGAGCAGAGCTACAGAACAACAAAGTGAATTATAAATCAGGATTAAAGACTTAAAAATGTATGCAAACAAAAACTGAAGAGAACATCTAATGAATCATTCACACCTGCACTAATATTACTTTATCCACACTCATCATTGATTTAAGATATAACCAATCAAACAAATCCACTAAACCAGCAATGAACTTTTACACAACATTATCAGCTGACCTGAAATTCCCACAAATGAAATGAATTATTTCTACTGACTTTTCATTCTTTCCATTTTCCTCCCTTTCTTCCTGTTTTTGTACTACAAACGTTTTTCCATAGGCCCCAGTCACTCACCATTCCTCCCTGAATCACTCAGCCCCAAATCACACACTGTCTTACACATATCCTTTGGGACTATTCAAAAGCTTACATGTTCATCCTATCTCAAGACCCCTGGTCTCATTCCTTGAATCTTACTTATTTCTTCCCAGCGAGCCTCTTCATCACCCACACACCCGTCTACCTACCTCTATTCTCCATTCAACTCAGGCTGTGCAAAGTGATTTATGTCCCATGCTGAAGTCTTGTTTTCTTGAGTTTGACCTACCTTGTCTTTGAAGTGACTATTTTTCCAGGTCTGGAGCAGTGATGGCTTATAGCTAATGTGGACATACTGAAGTTTGGATGACATTCTTTCCAACAGAGCACGCTATTAGTGGCCAGTTTTCTCATAATTTGTCTTCAGCATTTAGCTTTTATCTTTGTTGCAGAAGGCATTCCTTCCAACATGCATACTGTGTGTGTGTGTGTGTGTGTGTGTGTGTGTGTGTGTGTGTGTGTGTGTGTGTGTGTGTGTGTGTGTGTGTGTGTGTGCGTGCGTGCGTGCAAACATGCAAGTGTATTGATAAATGTATTTGTGTCTGTGTTTGGATCTGTAAGACTTATCATTAATACATGGTGACGAATGACAGATGTTAGTGAGTGTGTTGAGTGTTTCAATATGAGATCTATCTTGATCTAATCTCTGTCATCCAAGCAAGCTTGACCATGAGGGAGGTCCAGATACTCAATCATTCACACTCACAGACGATGCAGCAAGAGAGACAAAATGAGGACTGTGAATCTCCTGAACTGGTTGACAGTTAATGTCCTATCCCCTGGTACGCCACCTGAAACGCATCCATTACATCTCCTCCGTCTGCATGTTTGCTAAATCCCAGAAAACAATTCCATGATATCATTTCCAAAACTTACAAATCACATGACGCTGTCACACACACACACACGAACACACAAATACGAACATAGTACATCAGTTCTCTTAATTGGCTCCAAGTACAGCACAGATTTCTGCTGATAGTCCATAAAGCACTTAATGGTTTGGCTCCCAAGAATATTACTGACCTGCTCACTGACTACAGTCCAATCAGACCCTTCTGGTCACCTCGTGGTTGTCATCTACCCAGAATAAGATCCCGGTCTTCTGAAGGAGCTTTGAGCTACTTTAGTCCTGCTATCTTGGACAAACTACTAGATGACCTGAATCATTCACAACTGTTTCCACGCTTAAAAGAAAACTTGAAACCTTTCTGTTTTCTCAGGTTTGACTAGCCAATTTTTTTCTTGAATGTGTTGTTCAGCCTTTTATCATTTTTATTTTTTATTCTGTAATTTTAAACTTTTCTTTAAAGCGATTTTAACATGTTCAATTGCTTTTATGCTTATATTAAGCACCTGAACTGCTATTGTGTATGAAAGGTGCTATACAAATAACAATGACTTGACTTGACACTATTAAACATAGCCCCAAAATGCTGTGTTTACAAATATTTCATCACACATAAATTAACAAACTGGAAAATTAACTTAGTCAAGTAAGGGAGTCCGTTTTTGTAAAATGGAAAGGATCAGATAAAAAGTAAAACAGAAGAATTACAAAATGACAGGGAGCAATTATACATAATAGTAATGAGGTAATGGGAAATATCTGAACAAAACAGTGTGTGCAGAGAGGCTGTCAGAGTTTGAAGACCTCAGAGTGAGATTCATCTGCTGTTAAGAGATTCAGCAGAACAAAAATGGGGGAAATTTCCAGCTGAAACCTCTTGCACCTCCCACAAAAGAAATTAGCATCTGAAAAAAGCAAACATTGTAACTTGGCTGTGCATAAAGCAGTTAAAAAGTAACAGTCAAGTTTTACTGCAGAGACCTAATAGCCTGTGTGGAATAATAAATCTGATGGATTTGGTGAGTGAAGAGAAGGATCTCACATTAGGGGCAGAGCATGGCTAAGCCTTAGGCAGAGCAAAGGAGCCAGGCTCAAAAGTGTCCTTACTGCCTCTGACGTTCTTTAACCTCTTTTGTGGGTTTCAAACCTCATGTCTTTGGCCTCCAGTCACTCTCTATTTATGCAAGAAAATAAAGAAGAGAACGCTGCCCCTCCTAAATCTGTAAACTGCAATTAAGCTAAATTCCAAGTTTATTTCCAAATACCGTCCTTGCTCCAGACCATGTGAGAGACTTCAATCTAAAATTATCACACTTTTGGTCAGGAGGCCAAGATGAAGCCAGCACTAGGACTGTCTTCTCACAGGCCACAGGATCACAAAGATGCTGTGGATGGCTGAAACTATTGTAATAATCATTTGGATGGCTATAATTGAGAAATGTATCATGCGGCACTCCTTTTTAAACATCTTTTAAACGAGATACTGCAGTACATGTGGCAAATAGTGTACATGTCTATGCTATAGGATAGTAGTAGGATCAAAATGTACAACAGATTACAGCAAGTTATGCTTTAACTGCTGCTTTAAAACAAGATAAAAGATATAGAGAACAGATGAAGTGAGATGTCAAGACCTTATGTCATCACTAGATAATATAATGAGTTGTGTCTTTTGTTTTATGTCCACTTAGCCTCTGGAGAGCCAAAAGGCTTGTGCAGTGAGACAGCTTAACTAAAGGCATCATGTCCTTTTAACTTTTATGTTAGCTCTTCTAACCAATGGTCTGATTTCTGGTGGCAAACAAAAAGCAGCCCACGCACCCAAGCACATCTCTCTCTGTCTCTCTCTCTCTGTCTGTCTCTCCATCATGTGTTTACACATTGGTAGAGTAAGTGAAAGGGCTGTAATCGGAAGTCTACAACCGTGTCATTTGGAAGACTGTTGTCTTTTCCTGGGATCGTGGTGGTCAGCAGAGAGAAAAAAAACAAGATTTACATCTCACAGGGAGGGGCAAAGCATCAACCATGCATTATCCCCTATTGGCTGTGGTCAGGGATGGGCGTTAACATGTGGGAGGGGTAGAGACAAAGATGCAAGTTTTCACCCATGGGACATTGGGGGATGTCATAACTTGAAAAAACACATTTCACACACTATTTTATATATGGGCATGAGTCATACTCATTATAATTGCTGTATGGGATGTACAGTGAGTCACCATTTTTATGGACTTAAAAGGATTAGACCAGGTGTTTGTTGTACTTACTGCTGATGCCGTCATATGTCAGTCAGCCTTTGTATGAAAGGAAATGCCACCTATAAACAAAAGACAGAGTAAATTATGGTAAATACGGTTCATAAAATGTCAATCTGTGGTCTTGGAAAAGGAATCACGGTATTGCTGAGTTTATTTTGTGAACTCCATATTTTTGTTTTCCTTTGTGATTGCCTTTGATATCGGAGCAGTTTTCCTTTTTTCAGTTGAAAATTTAAAAAAAAATGTAACAAAAACTGCATAATTCAAACTTCCTGTATAGCTATTTCATTACAGTTTTATTTATTTCTTCACAATGCTTACTGTTTATTCTTTCTAAAACTATGAGAGGTTTACCACCACATGCTTTCTTTCACCTCCTGGAAAGAATTAAACAGAGCAGCTTGGTAAACTTTGTTCTCACTGTGTTCCCCTTAACCTAGCAACTTGGTTAAAGAACAGGAACTGCAACACAGAGAGGCCTGGATGAAAAATGCTTAGATCTATTTGCAGCCTGTGACAAAATGAAAGAGCCTGAAATACAAGCTCCATTTTTAACAGCAAAGCACAACTCAAGCAAGATATTGCAAGAAATATATTAGAAATTAGCAGTTTTTCCATCATGTGGTTTTGGAACTAATAAATTGGCAATAAAACTCAGAAACATTCACCTGCAATTAAAACAGAGAGTTAGAATTGATTAGTAATGCAAAAATTAGAAGTCTGCTTTCACGACTGATGTCATTTGTCACATTTCATGCTGTCTGAAGATAAAAATACACACAATTGGAATGTGTTATGTGTGTAATGTGTAAATTACCTGCTCAACCGTGTCTTATAAATGGATCATGAGGAGTCATTTGCCACCTAACATTTTTACAGCATGGTGGGAATATCTGAGATGATGTGCAAAATGTTGCTAATTTGTTATCAACTTCTACACTGTATTTTCAAGACCAATTACCACATTATTACTTGAAAGTGACAAAAAATGTCATATTTAACTCCTTGCCTGTTTTTAACACAAGATATTATTATCTGCATAGACATTTTGGATGGAAAACAACTTCTGACTGAAGAGCAGAAAGAATCAGATGTTGCAGTCGCACCATGCCCTGTTTTCAAATGAACCCAGCCAGACAGACATGCTTAATCCTACACAGGTTCAAAGCTCCACCAGTGCACATGTGGCCTCAACCTGAACAGAGTTAAAGAGAATAAAAGGAAAAGACCCAAAGAACAAAAGAAGCTAGCAAGAGACTGAGTAATGTATTGGTGTGTGTTGTGTCTCCTAGAATTTGCAAGACCGCTTATTTTTACCAGCCATATGTGTATGTGTGTGTTTGCAGTGATAATACATTTAAGTTCCGAGCAGCTGCAGTTGAACTCAGCAACACTGCTTTTGTCAATGACAGCTGACTAAAATTGGGCATCTTGACACATTGATTACCACAGCTAGCTAACCCTAACCCTGAACTTATTATCCACCAACACAAGATGCTTACTATGAACACATCGTTGAGGAGGTATTTACAGATTTAGGAAACATCAAAACCAGACAATAATACAAATATGCACACATTCATAGGCACACACATTCTATATATTTCATCTCAGGCATGAATATAGCAAATCTACACTCCTCAAAGAGCAGCTACAACGTATTCACCTCATATAGTCCAACCCTGTCCATCCATTAAATGCAACATATAAGTCCAAACTACGCATGAAAGCACAGCTCAAGAGCCACTTCTGTGACCATTTCCTCTGTAAAAGAATTCAGTAAATGTCATCGTGCACATTCGAACAGCATAAATATGCGCTTAGCGAGACCATAATGTAAGTTCCAAGGTTCCAGGTTGATAAAAACTACAGTATATGTCCTGTTGAATTATCCTCTGCTATGTCATTTATACTGTTTTTCTTTGGATAAGAGCACCAGCTAAAGGCATGCAGACTATCAAGAAGACAAGCTAATAGACAGAGATGTTTAAGAAATACCTTGTTGTAAAAATGCAGTTATATGTTGTGGTTGAAAATGTGTTATAATTGAAATAATCCAAATGAACGTGACCTGCATCACACTACAAATAAACCAGAGAACTAGAAACAAGCAATGAAACCGTCATGTTTTATTACAATCTGCAATCATGTAAAGATTGAGTGTGTTTAAAAAATATTCAGTATGAAAGCAAAATCACAGTCCAGCTAAAATAATAAATCATGAATTGGGATTTTTTCTGTGACGCATACATTCTCAGTGAGACATAAGAAATGGTTTTGTTTATGTTCAAAAGGAGATCTTCAACATCTGTGCCACATATTGTATCACATACCAAGCGCTCCATAGGAATTATTTCATCTTGTTTCATCTTCACAGTGGAACGTGAAACAGTGCACACTGATAGCCAGACAATCATTTTAAAAGCAGTCACAATATGTAACCTTAGTTCTGTGCTTTTCTGCACGTGTACAATGTACATTATATCAATTTGATATCACACCTCTGCACTTCTGTTTTTGAGTTTATATCTGAGTGTACTAACAGCTGAACAATGGCGATTCTTTGCCCATTATCCTCATGCTCTGGGACCACCCCAGCATGTTGGAGTGTGAAGGTAAACATTTCTCAATTAATTCAGCAGGGGAAAGCCCTGTTGGAATGGGGCTGCCTTGCGAAGGCCAAATAGTGTTATACTCAATCTAAACAGTCAATGTGAAAGCCGAGGGACTCTCAAAGTTCACGGTTCAGCACAGAGAAGCGGACCTCAGGCAAAAAAAAAAAAAGAAGAAGAAAAAGAAAAGTTGTTCTTTATAACAGCTGCATGTATTTTTCACTCAGCTAATATGTGAAGATGATTTTGATATACACTCTATTCAGAAGAGTCTAATTACTCTTCTTCGTCTATTTTTTCTACTGGATTTATGATTGTGCAGGACAACACGTGAATTGTGTATTGTGAAAACAGCCACTGAACTGTGAAACTCATATTTCATGTTGTGGACTGAAATTCCAACATCATGTTTTTCTATCACAACAGTAACATACGCTTATTTAACAGCAGGCATTCTGACATGTTATAGCAGGAAAAGCACAGGTGTAACCAAAAACATTACTGCATTTAGGTATGACAGTGTCAGAGCCCTGGAACTATGTAACATAGCTAATTGGGAAACTACAATACGAGGGAGCCATTATTTATATTATTACTTCCACCTGTACTTTTCCTGTTCTAAAAATCAAAATGTATGTGTTGGAAAGACCTATTGCAGAAATTCAACATACAATTTTCACATCTTTGTCAAGTGAAAAGATTACAGTTGCTAACGGTTGGATTTAAGCAACAAAAACATCCGTTTATAGTTATGGTAAAGTTTAAGTCAGTGATTCCCAACTTTTAAGGCTTGTGAGTCTTTGTAGCTAAACAATGTCACTTCATGAACAGTCAGTCATGAACAATCACATGTTGAGAGCAAAAGAGGCAGAACGCATTGGCCAAAATGCAATCTCAGAACCCTATTGTCTGATCGATTTAGCTTTATCTTTTTTTGAAAAATGTATCTGTATTCATATGTATATATTTGTTTATAGAGATTAGCTAAAATGTCAAATGAACCATCTCAATTTTCTAATCAGACTGTTAAGAAAGAGTGGTGCACAAAAGAGGATATACGTTATCTGGATATCTGCTGGCTGCACTGAAAGCACATAAATATTGGCCATTGCCTGCAGAGGCCAATTGTCATCAGATGGGCTCTGAGATTGTGTCACTTGTGACCCCTCATTACCGGTTGCATACAGTATGTCTTTGAGATGTAAGCAGAAGAACAATTTATTCACTTTAATAGTTATAAGGCCCAGAAAAGGTAAAACTCCAATATTTCCCAATTAAAAAGAAAATATTTGAGAAATGTCTGAAAAACAAAACCATTGTTCTTATTTCTTTCCTGGCTTGTTAGTTTTGTCTTGCAACCCCTCAGATTTATCTTGCATCTCCTTAGTGGTTTAGGTAACTAATACTGGTGTTACAGAATGTTTCAACATTTTGAGAAATACATGCATTTGTTTTATTCTGAGAGAGAGATAAGAACTTCAAGATCTTTGAAGCGGAGGGTTACAAAATGTTCCTGTATAATTTTTACTGTACATTTCTGTTTGTATATAGATTAGACAAATGAATGACAATGTATTAATTACTGAGCTTTAGAGGTGTTCGTTGACAGATTTTTCAACAATGGAGAGAGCCAGGTTAGCTGTTTCACTGCTTTCATCTCACTCCAGCTCCAAACTTACTGTAATGCACAGACCTGAAAAGGATATTATTCTTGTCATTGAATTTTTGGAATAAAAACAAACAGGCATGTTTCCAAAAAGTTAGGCAACTTACTGAAAGAAGAAAAACATTAATTCAAATGCTGGCATGACTGAGCAAGGGAATCAGGGTCATTAAAGATAAACGCAAAAATATAATTACTCACTGGGGACTCAACTCCTTTACCACAACATTTCACTGTCAATCAACCACTGATAAAGTAATTATGTCTCTTTCATAAGTTCAAAATTTGTAAACAGCATATCTAGGGGCTATGGAAGATGTTTTAGGCCCTTGACTAATCTCTAATGTCAAGTTATACAACCCACAAAATGCATCACATTACAAAAGCAGACATGAATGGAAAAAGGAAAAAAGTGGTAAAAAGAAAAAAAATTATACAATTGGGAATGAGATTATATTATTGATTGGACAAATAAACCAGTAAAGCCAGCAGATGGAAGAAGACTTTTTTGTCACTTCCTTATTGTGGGTAAATAAACAACCACACCAGATGTCCCAATTTCTCATTCATCCTGCCAGTTTTTCACTCCCACCCTCCCACTGTTCTCTAACCCAGAGCAGAGAGCTGAACCTGTACAATCTGTGCTTTTCCCAGTCAAATGCATCATGAAAAACAAATGTCCACAATGTCAGTGAGTAAGCATGAGTCTCAAAACATGATTTATACAATATCAAAAGGCAAAGCACTACATTTTTTACAGACTTTCCCAACATCTTTATCACACTATTAATACACATCTCACCCAAGCAAAGCAAGATATGTTTAACTCACGAAGAGTTGTTATTGTTAACCTTCAAATCAACCACCAGTGACTCATCACTGTCTGGGGAATCACAGGCTTTTAATGGCCTACAGGTTCGTCATCAGCATAGTCTAGCCATGACCTTTCTATTGCATTAGCACCCCATGTGGACAGCTACACATAAATGGACCACTCATGCCATTCTCCACTTGTTCCAGTATTCTCTCAGGGAACCTTCACACACATCTCATGATACCTTTAATTCAGACAGTCTGATGTCCTTGCCCTTCTACACATATTCATGGCACTGCATGTCTGGTTCTGTATGTTTGTGCTTATTGCAAAGAGCGAAAGCAGACGATGTCTGAACAGTTCCAGGAGGGCATTCAGTAATGTTTTGTGTGTTTTTATGTTCTTCTGGAGTTCCCCAACACCTTTTAACTGTCCATGACACATCCCCTCACAGCACACATCTCTCAGACCCCCAAAGGCTGTGGCTGCATCTCGTGAGCTTCCAGGCTCCCAGTCCAGATAATATAAACCATCAAAACACTCCAGTCCACAAACCCAGACTCCAGCCCTCTGGTTGTGCTTTGGTTAACCTCTCTATCACGCTCAAGCCTCGGGCCCTGCTGTTGTCCAGACACAAACACACAACCCACACAGCCAAAATCATAAACACAGAGTAAAAACCAGACTGCACTACTGCTACAGCCAGGCACACACCAGAACAAAAATACTGATGTTGTCTATTCGTCATTGGTCAGTCCCTCGATGTCACTATCCATCCATCTCTGTTCTAGCCATTCCCCAATCATAAGTAGACATTCACACATCGAAACAGGTGTGTCTGGATGCTTTACAATATGCTTCGGACCAGCTGAGCTCTACGTATGAGCCAGAAAATCAGACAGTGGTCATGTGTTCCGACAGGCAAATAGCAAGACAGATAAATCTCTGAAGAGCATGAGAATGAAAAGTTATTTCCTGAACGCACTAAAAACTTTAACCCGTGCCAAAGAAACTGTCTGTACCCATAAATATGTGCCCGTGAAGTTTAAACACACTCCTCAAGTGGTGAATTGGAAAAGCTGCATTTCTATGAATCAGGAACAGCTTGGCTGGACTGCGTAATTACTAAACACACAGGACACAGGATCTATCATCCTCTCCAACCCTGTGAGTCATAACAGGCAGTAAAGCCTCTACAGAAAAACATGTAGCAAGAAAGGTTAAACTCAAGATAGCTCTTATATAATCGTTCTTACAGACACATTGAGAGGCAGGGACATAGAAATACATACTCATATATACTTCCTATACACACATACATATAATGCATAAAATGTTCTTGCTATTACACAGATGTGCGTATAACTATCAGATGTGGTTATGAGAAATCATTTTCCTCTTATCCAGCCTGTCAAGCATGTGGTCCTAGATTTGAAAGCTCTCCAAAAGCTGCATGAAGTCGGTCTGACAGCTCCCAGAAAACAAAGCACTTTTCAGAACACGAGGGAAGAGAGTCCCAGTGCTGACTGGCAGTTGGCCTAAGGCATATTCATCATGCTATCTGCTGTGAGGGTCAAAAGGACTTTTAATTCAGTCAGAAAAATGTTTTAGCTTGTTGTTCTAAAGTCACATCCTGTTGGAGATCTATCTTTCCAGTTTCACCATTCACATCATACCCAAACCGCACTGATCGCTATTTGCATATCTACAGGGAAGTTTATAATCATTCCAAGACAGATCATCTCTAGCGCATACTAATGTAGCCAGTTGTTGCATGCCTCATTGGCCTCACCACAGCTCTCTCTCTTTCAGGAGTTTTGTTTTGGTCTCTTATTCTTGACTCTCCTGTGTGACCTTTATCCCCTCTGCTCTCCTTTTTTCCCACCGCTTCATCAGCTGTGCTGATTAGCTGTTCCACAACAGGGCTCTTAGAGAGTCTAGACTGCTGTAGACTGAAGTGGGAGTGCACACACACCCCACAACCACACTCACACTAATGTGTAATCTCTGAGTGTGTTGTGCCCCAAGCAGCTGAACTGGGTGAGTTTTGTCTGAGTGGCTGTGGGATTCAACCACTGTGTGTCATTACAGCAAAGCTAATACCGCTCTGCACACCATCAGTGTCCCACCATAAGTATTTGTATACATACATCCATGCATGCAAATACATCTCAAACCACAAGCATTCATATACATTTGAGCTCATCCATCTTGTTAGGATGCACAGGAGAGGAAAGCGTTTAACTCTCTGACACCTACAGACACACACACACATATTTCTAAACTTGAGAGGACCGTCATTGAGATCACCCATTCCCTGGCCCTTAACCCTTACTGTAACCTAACCACTATTTGCCTAAGCCGAACCCTTACAGTAAAACTAATTTTAACCTTGAACCTAAAACTAAACTAAATTCCATGCTTCCAAAAGTATCTAAACCTTAAATTGCTCCTTAAAATGATAGAAGTACAGGATCTCTCTCTTGCTCTCTCACTCACACACACACACACACTGGCTCAAATTATTTGAACTAATATGACCCTGGAGACCCTGGACCACTATTACTCAGGCACAGCACAGATGTTATCTGAAATCCATAAAGTGCTCCTTGTTAGCACCCAATCAACTCCTCATTTATAGACCCAGGGGGGAAAAAACTATCCTCTGGGTTTTGAGCAGACGAGCAATGAATGCAGACCTTTAGAGAGCTTAATGTATTACCCTGAGGGCTAAGTGGAGGGCTAAGCAGAGGGCACGATGTGCCAATGAAGGGAAATATGTGCAAATGAGCCATAGCTGCGCCTAAAATATGGGGTTTGTGTTGTAGGATGGTGGTATTATCAAACCGAAACACGTGAACACACACACACACACACACACACACACACACACACACACACACACACACACACACACACACACACACAGAGTACACATGTAATCATGTGGACTCACAGCCCATGAGGAACAGTCCCGTCTTTATCCCTGCCTTTGGCAACAGTCACTTCCTCAGGATATGGACCAGTTTTGTTTAACTTCAAACACTGCCTCTCCCTGGTTCCTGCCCTGTCCTGTTCCCTCCTCTCTACACCCATCCCTCCCCCCATGTCTCTCTCTCTCTCTCTCTCTCTCTCTCTCTCTCTCTCTCTCTCTCTCTCTCTCTCTCTCTCTCTCTCTCTCTCTCTCTCTCTCTCTCTCTCTCTCTCTCTCTCTCTCTCTCTCTCTCTCTCTCTCTCTCTCTCTCTCTCCCTCCCTCTGTCTGTCTGTCTCTCAGTATCTCCTTCTGTCCGTCCTATTTGTTCTGTCATCCTCATTTCCCTTTTTCCTCCAAATAACCCAGGACCACAACCTGAAACAGGAAGAATGAAGAAAGGAAAAAGTGACAAGAGGAGGAAACTACAGAGCTTTCTAATCTGCAGTAGACAGTCAGAGAGAAGGCTTGAGCTACAATTCACTGCTGCTGACTTCCGCTTAGTCAAACCAACACCAAGCATAACTTATATTCTTACCCCAATACTAACCACAGGCTCAACCCCAAATTACCATCTGCCAAGCATGACAATCTTGCAAGCCCACCCACAACTCCAGTGATGTCGCTACCTCAAAGCGGGACAAAGACCGACAACTACCACCTCTGCCACATTCAGTACACTGTAATCAACTGGGACTCCAAACCTAAAGCAATTATTGTGTGTGTGCATGAGTGCGTTCACATAAGGATAGTGCATGATGGTACACCTACAGACATGTGTGTCTCATCTAACAAACTTGAGGGATTAAAATAGCTGATGAGCAGGTGTGTGTGCGAGAGAGACAGGACATGCTGCTTGTCAGCATACAGCACATCCTCTAAACCATTGCCAATATATAAAGTCTACTCCACCGCAGCATCTGATAGCATCGCCGCCACTGGTTACACTATCAAACTGCCAAATTTGTTATGAAGCAGTGACAGGTATCGTAAGATACCAAAGAAGAGGAACTGAGCTGGAAACTGCGGCTGGAAAACACTCCAGTCCTGTTTAAACAGCTCATCGAAACACTCCTGTGTGTCTACAGAGAATAAGAGAGTTAGAACTGTTTATAGCGCTTTGCCACTTTGCATCGTGCCAGACTGTAATTAAGATTTAAGGGCTGTTAAATGTAATCAGTCTGTCTGAGCATAATCCCAGCATGTGATCGGTCACAGCAGGACCAGCCATTCATCTTGATAGCATATTTGTCTGGATTCATCTATTGTAGTATCCTAATTGTTGTCATTAGTGATGTCATCATTGTCATCATTGCCTACCCTCCCCCAGGAGAACGGCTTGGCAGCAGATTGGCTCAGATGTAGAGTAGCTAACTAATAACAGTAGACTGTCAGATTTATTCCTGGCACTGAGAGAAAGGAGCGTTTCAACTTTATTTTCTTTTTCTCCGCTTCCAGCTGAACACGTCCTGTTTCATTAAAGTAGGTGATTCATTCCATTCATTGAGTTCATTGTTATTTTTTTGAGTCATATACAATACACAAAGATAAAACATGCCGTAATACTGACATTTACTGTAACATGGACCGCAGTTTAGATTGGTAAGTGTTGTGCTTTGGAACATTTATAGTATGATTCTCCAAAGTAAATGGCTTACTGTACACTGTCGACTTGCAGATTTTATGTCATTTCTAATATTGAAAAATTATTTGAGGAAATTGTACATTAGTGCAAGACAGAGTTGGAGAAAGTAAAATTATGCCACATCAGCTAATACTCAAGGTTGGAAGCAAAATATTTATTTCTCACCTCCATAATCCAAATACGTGGAGAAACTTGCATTGTGCCTTTTCCACAGGCGACATTTTGACACATCACAGTTGGAAAAGCGCAAATGTAATTAATTTAATTGATGAGTGAAAGTTTCAGGGACCTGGTGTTGAGCATGTAAGCTCTCTGTCACGCTGCATTGCCTCCTCCTTCCCTGTGAACTCTGCACCCCCCTCACAAACCCCACTCCCATGACTGAACTTTTGAACATTTGCACCTTGCAGAATGACACACACCCCCACCCCTGGACACCTCTCCACCCAACTTACTAACAACCACTTACTATCTACTGTTCATTATGTTCATACATATATCTTAGCACATTCATCTTAGTGTTTATTCTCTTGATATATTGTGCATATTACATTACACTGCACTTTACTGCTTCTTTAGCACTTCTGGTTAGATGCTAAACTGCATTTCAATGTTTCAGTACTTGTACTCTGTGCAATGATAATAAAGTTGAATGTAATCTAATCTGATCTAATCTTAACTTTCTGGGTTACTTGAATAGAGCAGAGACATTGTCAATGTTATTAATAACACCTGTGCTTTTTCCAGCATATCCTCATAATTAAACAACCATATAGGTTGATTATCCATGCACTCCAGAATGACCCAGGAGGAGCGTTTTACAATAGTTCTGTACAATATTTCAACTGGACAATACTTTTTTTCCCATTCCATTTTCACTCATCCAGGACGGGGTCAATGTGGCATCAGATTGAGTAAAGAAACCCAGACATCCTTCATGCAGACAATACCCTCCAGGTGTTCCTGGGGGATCCTAAGGCGTTCCTAAGCCAGAAGAGATGTGTAATCCCTCCAGCGTGTCCTTCGCCTGCCCAAGGGCGCCTATCAGTTGGATGCGTCTGGAACACCTTCAGAAAGAGGCATCCAGGAAACATCCTAACCAGATGCTTAAGCCACTTCAGCTGGCTCCTTTTAACACAAAGGAGCAGCAGTTCCTCATCCTATCTCTAAGGCTGAGCCCAGACACTCTGGAGGACACTTATTTCAGCGGTTTATGTCCACAATCTCATTCTTTCAGTCACTACCAGAAGCTTGTGACCATAGGTGAAGGCTGGGATGTAAACCAACTGGTAAATTGAGACCTTTGCCTTCAGGCTCAGCTCTTTCGTCACCACAACGCCCACATTACTACTAATGCTACAAAGATCCACCTGTCAACCTCACGTTCCATCTTACCCTCACTCATAAACAAGACCACGAGATACTTGAATTCCTCCTATACTCTGCAATACTCTGGTGTATATTTATACTGCATTAATACACCATTTATAGTGTAAATTTCAACTTCTTGCATTTTAGGGTAAGGGAAAGATCATGGTTTGGGTTAAAATGATTGCTTGAAACATGCTGTGGGTTAACGTTACCTCCTTGAAGTTAGGTATCCTTCATCATCATGGCAACAGTAAACACCAAGACAATCTTGATTACGTTTAAAAAAAAAAAAAAAAAAACTATCTCAACTCACAGTTGGAAACGTGGCAGTCACAGTTGGAAACTAGAAGCAAACATCTCCTGTAGTCCACTTTTTGTCATCTATCCACCACCCACTAGTAAGATAGTCTGTCATCTCATATTGATGTCAATAATTATTACAGTCACTAGGTGGCATCTGTCACTCAAACGCAAGTATAGGTCATTTTTGCCAACTGAATTTTCAACCTGTATTGTCATTTTTTATTTGGAGGTTGTTTTTTTCTGCTGTAACAAGTCAAAATGTCTGCTGTGACACTGGTCCATGTGAAAGTAAGTCTTTGAACAACCTGAAAGACATTTGATTTTCTCTTTGAAAAATTTAAAGTATATTCCAAAGTCCAATATTTTTTCCAAAAATGCATGAGGTAAGGGTAAGCTGAGCAGTCATTCATAGGATTTCCTGAAATGCATTGCATAATCTGCTCACAAATACAAACAGCTGCATTGCAAATCTAACGTATGCCTTTGGTCTGTCTTTGAATATACAGTTTAAATATTATGTTAAATGAATAGATGTCTATGGAAGTAGTGGCAGCTCTGCTCAAGGTTAGGGAAATGGACACCCTCAAACACTGAGGGTTGCCTGCTTTATACTTGTTTGCTTTGTAATAATAGTTTTTAACAGTTTCTACCACTGTGGGTCTGGACACAAGTCAATAGGAAGTAGATTGGGTGTTTGACATGACAAATATGTTCACTGTCAATTATATCATTACAATCTATACAGAAACATAAGTAATTCTTTGAAAAACCAAACTATCCCCTCACTCTAAATTTCAGTGACCTGTGAGGCCTTCACAGTCGTGTCTCAGAGGCCCACAGCATTGGAGGGGTTGAGCTGACGGCTGCAGTCTTGGTGCTTATGGCTCTTGTAAAACCAGGGGGACCTGTCTGCACTATATAAAAGACATCAGTAAGGCCTCAGTAACACTGGGACGGATCCTCTAAAAAATAACAAGCATGACCTCCTGCCTCACAACAGGATTTCACCACCTTCTCATGGCCCTCTGATAGTATTGCCTTAGTTAGTAGGCCTTGATCTGTTGCGTGCATGTTATGTTATTTTACCTCAGTGGAAAAAAAGTGCAACAAACAATATTTTCCTCCAACACGTCTGGATAATTTCATGACAGGCCACATGTTTTTGTGACATTGAACGGCATTTAAAAAAGAGAAATGCAATTACATGTTACGGCTTTTCTGAAACACTTCTGCATTTGATAATTTCTCATAACGTCTCCAGGCCTGGAAAATAGAATTTTAAAACGACATCACTGTGGGAACCCCCGGCAGTGCATTCAGGTTGGTGTGTATTTCTTATTCAGTCAGACAGAGTGGATGATGTGTGTGTCTTGGCTCAACCCCCAGTGAAATTGAGATGAAAAATGAGCATAGACAGCAGGCTACCTGTTATCACTTTAAATATTTTCTTTCCACATACCAAGAGTTTAACTTCAACAAATGGCTGCAAATTAGATTAAATACTGCTAATGTCATTTAAATCAGTCTCTTTTAGAAATGATCTTTATGTAGCTCACAAGTCGGTGAGTGGTCAAAGTGCCATGGTTCAATAAATTATTACTAATATGACTCACTTTAAATCATTGACAATAATTAAAACATAAAGATATCTTATGATTGATGTTGCATAATACATTCTGTATTCCTTGAACTAATTAAGTTTAGTCATTGTTCCAGACAAGTGCTCAACAGATGTAACAAAGGAACTATGAGTTTTTGCCCTTCAAAAATGTTCAAAGGCCTATTATGATAAGCTATTGACACATTTTAACAAGTATAAAGTAAGCCGATCATAGTGTGTGTATGTGTTTATGTGCCTTACTCCTGGGAAATCTTGCAATGTTAATAACTAATTTTAAGTTCTTCAGTCCACATTCATAAAAGGAATGATTTTTGATGATAGCACCACACAGCCATTTCATGTTGACATCTGGAGTATAGCACCAGAGAATCATTTAAATTTTGCCAACGCAGACATAACTATTATCCTTTCAATACCCTTTATTAAGTCTAAATTAGTTTTGACCACTAGAAAATGAAGGGATAGAAGAGACATACCAGCATACCAGCAACTTAAGCTCGTCCTGCTGCTTAATATCCCATCATTGTGCTTGAACATTTCAGTAATGTTACTATTACGTCATCATCAGCACCAGGCTATGCTGTGGATCATATGTATACACAGTAGCACCCCTTCCCTCCCTTCAGCTGTGCTGCGGAACAGCTGCCCATGTTGGCTTTGTTTGGTTTCCTTGTTTGTCTTGTTTAGCTTCACCTGTCAAGTAACTGAATGCATTCTACTGCCAAATAGTCCAAAAACAGACAGTGCCCTACTACTGAACAATCATGGCAAACCTCTGGCAAAACAAATAGCAGCACACACCATTAAGTGATACCACAAATGAAATGCAGAGCCTAGCAGACTGGAGGATGATCACAAATTATCTGAAACTCTTCCACAAGTGTATAATCAGAAAATCACTCACTATATGATATGAACAGTAGCATAAGGCCCCATTTATATGAGTTCATGCAAAAAGATGAAGTTGGTGATGACAACACACCAACAAATCAGATCACTGGATCCAGAAGGGTTATACAGTAGGTTTTATAAGAAAGAGTCTCTGGCACTGTTAGTGATTCCTGCTAATAAAAAACCACCAGGGGCCTTCCTGTTTTGTCTTCACACAGCTGTAAGAGCTGACAATCATTCAGGCCTGAAACATTCTTCAGTATGTTTTCTTTACCTATGCAATAAAGGCTGAAACCTGACCTCTGTACAGAACCATGAATATGCCTCTCCAAGGGCTTCAATAAGAATGTAAAATATAAGGCATAAATTTGACATGTTGGTCATATGGGCTCCTGGTTGCCACCCTTGGTCTTTTAAAAGACCAGGAATGATGGTGGACAAATATAGTATCAGCTTCTAAAGCACCGAGGATTATAATGTGGTAAAGAATGCAGCAAAATGTGGAGCTACTATGACCTATACAAATCAGGACTTTGCAGGAAAGCCAAGATTAACAAAATCTAATGGTCCAGCCTGATTGCATTAATTTAATTCTTTATTTATTTTCAAGTTCTGAATGAAAAAATAATGAAAAGGGTCTTTTTCACAGATTCTCAAAGGACCCCTTATTTTCTGCATTGTTATTGTAAATGGTGCCATATTTTGATTAGAGAATTAAAACCTCATCATTTTTCTTCTTTTCCCATTTTTGGAAAGATGCCAAATTGACTTTAGTATAAAAAATCTATTTGAAATTGGGGAAATAAAATCAGTTTATTCATAGGAAAGGTTTATTGATATTTTTTTTAAATATTTGCTTTTATAAGAATCAAGTAAGACTCAAGAGAATCCAAGGGGGAATGTACCCAAGCATTGATGCACTGATTGCTATTCCTCAAACCATTTCCAGAGTTGGTCACAATTGTTATGTGACCACAAAGAACAATTAACACAGCTTGCACAAGTTCATGTTTTCATTCACATTGCACAGTAAATGTAATTAGAATCAGAATCACCAGTTACACCTCGAGGTGGTAATAAAGGAATCGTTATACATTTTTGGAAATATGCTGATTCGCTTAATTAATATGACGCATAGCAGTAGCATAAAGACTAAAAGCAGAAAGAAACAGCAATCTACCTACCAGCACCTCTAAAGTTCATTTACATGTTAATACCCTGTAAAGTGTAAAAATAACAATGTGTTTTCTTGTATATTTTAGACTGTTTTCCATCTATAGTCAGTATTTGTGACACCACTTCTCTGGAGCTAAAGTATTGCACACTTGACATTGTATCATATGGAGGTCTTGTGCATAGTTTTATACACTTGACAAGGTTAAAGGTCTTGACCTGAATTTAAAATAATGATCTGTGGGTTTGACTGCACACTTTGCATGTGTAATGACCACCTGTTGAAGGGTCTCAGGGGTTAAAAACTTAAATTGGTACATAGTATATTATGACATTGAAAATTGAGTGACATGGCAAAAAAGGTGCCAGTGGCCCAGTATAGTATGATAGCAAGTTGACAACTGCAAAATGGCCACACATTTACATAGAAGTAGTCCCTACGTCGCTTTGAAGAACCCTAAAAATCTGACCTCAGTCCTTCCTACGCTCAACATTTACAGCTTACAATGAAAGTCTAGAAATATCAACAGAAACACATTACTCTCAAGTACTCAATGAGTACTTCAAAGTCAAACCACAGGGAAGAAAAATGGAGAACAACAAAGCTCACACACATTCGCACATGCAACATAGGCTGAAGACTGCCAAAATAAGAACTCAACTCTCATCAACAAAATAAATGGTGTTAAAAGGAGCTAAATGTACTCTGGCTCATTTCAAATGACCATGATTAATTTCTTTTAGAGTAAACACAAATATACAGTTGAAATTTATGTTTATAATTAATCAGTGGAACAGAGTTTAAGCTTCTTCCAGCTTCTTTTCATTGGAA
The DNA here is from genome assembly GCF_963691925.1 of Scomber scombrus. Lineage (NCBI taxonomy): Eukaryota > Metazoa > Chordata > Actinopteri > Scombriformes > Scombridae > Scomber > Scomber scombrus. The sequence goes on along the minus strand of NC_084975.1, from coordinate 14,157,763 downwards.
TAATAAAAACCAAGAGCAACAAGTTAAATCATATTGACAAGCTAGTCGTGATTTTAGGACAGACCATCTCTCTTTTCTTCACCAATATACTAACTGTTTTCAGAACTGCAAAATCCAACTGTGCCAAGGTCATGGGTGACAGCCTGGGATCTGATTTGGATGTGCTGACATTCTCTGACTTTTCCTGACCCAGTTCTTTGTTTCCCTCACTCACCGACTCTATCTTTTCCTTACCCATTTTCACTTACTCGTTCAATTGCCGCCTCTTGTCAACCCTGTCTCTCCTTCAGTCACATACTTTGCTGTGGCAGAAATTAATTACACACGAAATAGTATTTTTATGTAAAATACAAGTTAAATGCAAAAAAAGAAAGACAAGGAAACCTTGTTAAATGTCATGCATGATGATTGATTTCCATATAAATAAATATAAATAAACAATGTATGTCCATTTTAACACATCCATATTTAGCAATTAAAACACATATTTTGTGTGCTGGTTGCTTTTATGTTGATTGCTTAAATCTTCACTAACCCATCAAATGATAGTAACAAAGGCTTGCTGTCTAATGTCTCTCCCAAGGTTTTTTTCTCTTTACACAATGCTGCATAGCTCAGCCAGCACAGCCTCATTTTTCATTCCAAATCTTGCAAAAGTTCACTTAGCTTTGTTTTATTTTTCCAGACATTTCTCACAACAAGCAGAATAAATCACATCAGGGAAACTGCAGTGGAATAGATGACATAAAATGTCCTGCAGTCTCCACATCTGCACTACCAATACCTCCTGCAAAGTCATGGACTGGCACGTTCATAGAAAACAGGAATTTCACTGCTGCTTAAATCCTTCTCCAAGCATTGTGCCTGTGCGTGTGTGTGTGTGTGTGTGTGTGTGTGTGTGTGTGTGTGTGTGTGTGTGTGTGTGTGTGTGTGTGTGTGTGTGTGTGTGTGTGTGTGTGTGTGTGTGTGTGTGTGCTTGCATGTGTCTGTTTTAACTTATAGTTAGTTTTCTGAACACATTGGAAAATATCAGGCATTCTTACAGAGAAAAGGATTTTCTGTCAACCATAAAGACAGAGAAATGAGAAATACATTTCTCTGTCTTTGTTTTTTTCTTGTATATTTTATTGTTCAATCATCTTTTGCTGCATGCCAACTATGTGTCGAAGGTGGAAGTCAACAGTCAGCCTCATGTCTCTTCTAAGGTTCGTATTTGTCTGTATTTGCAAAGCCACACCCAATTTTCAACGATCCGATCAAATGTGAAGGATTTAATTTAAATCCCTCTTATAACTATACCCTGCCCACATATTGGGCCTCATTCAAGAACATTTTCTGATTCTTATCTTATATCTATCCTTAATCTGTGGGTGAGTGTTCCAAGTCACATTCAGACTCTATTTAATGCACAAACTTGTTGTAAATTGCCAGTTTCAGCCTGATAAATGCCACCTGTTTATAGGGAGGTGTGTGCATTCGTGAGTTTTCATAATTCTCATAATCAATGCCCTGAAACCGCCATATAAGGTTATGCATTCCTACTAAATTGTACAAGGTGCCAAGCCAAAATATGCAGACAAAATCATTGTTTAAAAATGTTGTTGAACCTCTCAGCAAATTGGAAGCCATCAAGACGATGATATGGTGATCAGAGTAGACATTTTGCATTGTATGACAGGTCCCGACCACTCATGAATTTTCTGTTCTTATGCTAATGTTTCAGAAAGGTGAAATAATCTATGTAATAATAGTTATTTTGTAGTAACTAGTAGGTAAAAGTTGATTACAAACAGAATACTGATTTAATGAAATAGCAGCACTGACACCTTTTGACTTCTCAAGCTTTTGAAAATTATAATCACATGATGTTTTCTCAGGCTGTAAAATGGTTGATAATGCTATTTATGTTTCAACTTTTTCTCACACAACAGTATTGAGGAATGTGTAGGTACTTATGTACAATTTGCCTTAGCAAAACACACTGACAAAAAGCAGACACGCTATTTAATTTATTATTGATTGTACTCTACTGGGCCCTATATTGTTGAGATCAATTTAAGTATGATTCTGTAGGGGCCTGCTGACCTCAGAAAACCCCTGTAGATGTGAAATATGAGAGAGTTCAGAGATGATCCCAGCATATTAACATTTCATTGTTGATCACAGAGGTATGTATTATTCTACTCACAATGTTGTGTTTGTGTTTGACACAGACTAATGTGAAAATCTGTAAAGAAAACATGCAATTAGTTCTCATCACAGCCACTTGTTCTTATAAGTTGGTTGATGCCTGCTTGGATATTATTTTCCCAAGAGCTGACATATTTCTTAGGAATTCCTCAACAGGAAAGAAAGCATTGCAATTATCCACCAGTTAATAACAGTTTGAATCAAAATCAAAATCAAAATGGCAGAAGTCACTCATCATCTGATAATACTGACTGATATTCTAAGAGAGCTCAGGATAGTTTCTCACATCTCAGATAGCTGGTGTGACCAGGAGGATTAGTTGTTTCCGACAGGAATTATTGTAGCTCAGTGAACCGCCTGCAGATCACCATAAGACTTCACAATACTATCAGGGCTGTTAGTACTGTCAGTACCATCAGGTCTGCATAAAGAAAAGAAACCAGAGATCCTCTCTACAGGGGTTTTCAATTGTATTGTCTCTTCTGTCAAGTTCTCTGCGAGTGACAACAGAGCTGCAGAAAATGCAGAGAATCTGACTCTTAATAATGGGCTCCTGTTAAACAATGGCTTTTCCAGATATCACTGTACAGCCTGTTTACACCACAGAAAACATGAGAAGACTTCTCATAGCAGTGAATCTAAACAAAGCTAAAATGACTTCAACAGAAATACAAATTGCAATCTGATACCAGCAGTGAAGTTCTGCTGTCTAACAAGGAAGGGTGATGTGAAATTATTCTGTCTGAGAGAAGATGTCAGGGTTCATTTTCATCAAACTTGGCTGTAAAAACAATTTGACAATTTAGCGTTTAGAGTTTATTCTAGCAGAAAAAAGGAAACCACTGAGAAAATGTCAGCTGTCCTAGGTAAATGCCAATAAAAATACCGGGGTTTCATCAACCAAGCGATGAAGCACAGTAGGCCACTCTCAAAAAGTCATTAAATCGTTAATAACCTTTCTGTGATCTTTTATTTTTGTGATCTTTCTTTTAAAGTAACATTTGTAAAATATTAAATTTGGTATACACTTATCAGTTGTCACATGAAAATGATGAGTGATGTCTCAAAGTTACAAGTAGTATATGAAGTGAACTACTTCATACTTCAAGAATATAAATAAGGCATTATGATTGTTTGTGTTTGGTTCTGTACATACAAAAAAAACATTAAATGAGCCATTTTAAAGGATTTCAAATATTCCAGTTAATGGCTATTTAAATACAATAATGTAGTTTAACAAAGATAAATGTTGTATTACTACATTGTGCCGCATCAGACAGTTTCTGTATTCCAGTGGCTCTCAGGCTGGGGTTGGTGTAACAAGTGTGTCCCCGCCTCTTCACACATCCTGGGTAACATCTGTGACAGCTGCTTCACTCCCAGGGGAATGGCGGTATACCAGAAGCTGTCTGTCGGAGCTGTTACCCTCCTCCTGGGCAGATAGAGGGCAGGAATGTTTCGATGCTACTGGGCAGAAGGGATTTCCTTGCTCTTCAAACACAACACCCCTCCAATTTCCTCTGTCTCTCCAGTGAATTGTTATGATTTTTTGTTTCCTTGTTGAATGTCATGGTGAAATAATTTGCTCCATTCTGATCAACTTTAAGGATGAATGAGTCAGGTTTGAGATCCCGATTCCCTGTGTCCAAAATGCAAGTGAATATCGTATCAGACCTTGTTCAGTAAATATTTCGGATTGTCTGGACTTACTGTTGCAAAATATTTTAAGATGCATTGGTTTTCTGGTGAAATCGGAGGGTGGTGTGTTGTTTTGTCTTTCTCCGCCCTTCTAATCTCTTTCACAATACCTTTGAAAACATTTTATGGCTGATATGTATTCTGGGTCCTACATGAAATTCCATGAACAGCTAACTGAAGGCTCGTTGATATAACGATTTAAACCAGCTTGAAGCCCTAGGTAGCTGCTAATGCTAGGTAGCTAGGTAGCTCCCCTTTAGTTGTCCGGATGGATCCATAAAAATGCCTCAAGGCTGCATTCAGCTCAAACGTCTAAATTGACAGAATGTCGATGTTTATATTTACTACAAGTCAAAGGCCCATATAGTTTGCCTTACAGTGCTAGCTTCATTTTTGCTCTTCTCTAGCTTAGGACTGGTGATGTCATATGGACACACCTAGAGGTTGGACCAGACTTCTTTCCTTACCTTTGTCCTCCTCTAACGATCACTCATATCCTAACTCAAATGTAATTTGTGTTAATATGTTCATCTTTGCGGTGCAAAGTTTTATTAAAATCTAAGCTAGGTATAGTTGAAAGTCCCAGTGCTGTTGTACTCTATATCATCACTTGTTGAATGCTTCTTACAATCAAATTAATTGGTTGGAACCAACTGTTGTATAATCCATGATTCATTCTTTTTTTTTTTTCCAGTTTTCCAATAAACTCTAACTTCATTCCAGTCTTGACTGGCCCCTCAAACAAGCCAATTCAATCATTAATTTATGAAAGTGCATTTTACCAGGACATCTTCTCTCAGCATATAGACACAATATATGGACATAAATCTTCCAATTCAATTGTATTTAACACAGCTGACTGTGTTTACAGACCATTCTTATAGGACATTAATCTTGTTCTGAGCCATATTAAAAATCAAAACTGAGAAAAACCAAACAAACAGGTTGGTTACCTAAAGGAGAATGCCAAACCACAACACAGGTTTCGGAGGGGGGAAAAACTGTAATTAAAGTTTTAATGAGTGAGGAGGAGAGAAACACCTAGGAGTACATAGAGGCCATCCAGTCAATTTTACATCCTTGTGCAGAACCATATTTTCTCTCAAATAATACTCAAACCCTACGCATGTAATATCAGGTTACACACAGCACTGAGCTGATGGCCTGTGATAGGAGCATTACATCTCAATTGCGTCACTCTTGGATAAGTTCGGGGCAAGGAATAAAATGAAATGCAAATTACCACAGAGCATTAACTGTTCCAAAACACAGCCAGAAGATTGAAAGCATGCATGCAGCAGCGGCCAAACAAACAAAAGCTCTGCCGTCAAATCCCCTATGTGAGGACCAAGGTCTGCAAACCACCAACACAATGAGCTGGACCACAGACTGGCCTCGTGGCCACTTGGACAGTAATAGGTCCAGAGCCTCACCGCAGGTTAAATAAGAGTGTGACCAAACTCTAACCATCGGATCCCAAAATTTAGAGCCAGAGTCCCCACGACACGATCCTGCATTGGCTCTTAGAGTGGTGTCAAGGCCACGCAACAGAGTAAACCTAAAAAAACTACAAAAAATGACCAACTGAATTATGTTAGGTAGTTACAATATTGCAATCACTATTTTGGACTGTGACATTCACTGGGCTTCCCTTGGTCATCCTTCTTGTATTAAAACAACAAAAACAAAACAAGAGCTTGAACTGATTAAGGGTTGGTAAAGGTTTGTAGAAAGTAGCAAGGGGAGAAAGAAAAGTGACTGCAATTTGTTGTGTATGTCTTTGTAGAAAATTATTAATATTACAAAAAAATAAGCAGATGATGAATGCACCTTTGTATAATGCCTAACTACATCCATAACAACTCCTCATTAACATCTACAAATGCTGAAGCCTAGTGGACAGCAGTTGAACCGTCCACAGAGTGAGAGTATATCTGTGAGGCATGGTGCCAAGAGGACGTCCGGCTGGTAGTGGCAGGGGTGTGGGCTGAGGCTGGGTAAGGACAGACCAGGGGCTTGGAGCCGCTCCAGCATATAGTATGAGGTTCTGGATGAGGTCCAAGCCAGCTGGGGAGCAACAGAGTCAAGTTCTACAGTAACCTGGATCTGTGCTGCCTGGCCGCACTGCTGACAGATTTATCAACCTGGACTTGGCTTGGCAGAATCACCTGCTTAAACTGTAATATGTCTACTACTATCTCACTCATTCACTGCACTCTACCCCTCCCCCCCAAGCACCTCACACCTTCCCTTTTTCCTTTCTGCTCTTTCCATTAATTCATTAATTGCTTTGGTTATTTTGTCTTTACTCGATTCTGTTCAATCTAATAAATTCAAATTTAACCCGTTCTCTCACTTTCAGCTACAGAAAAATTCCACTTCACCATCCTGTGCGCATAATTGAAAATTATTATGCACTCAACACCAGTCCATTAATTTCCATGAGTGTATGAGTCCATGACACATCTCATATTCAATTGATACCTCATGCTGTAGCAACCCTTCCAATAACATCAACTATTATTTTTAATCCATCAGTATTAACATTTGCCATGACTGCAGGCACTTTGAGCTGCAGCAATATTGTGGAATAAAGACTGTATAGGGAAAGACAGCTGGGAGGAGGCAAAAAGTCAAGGAGTTTGCTGTGCTGCTGGGGTGAGGCGAGTGCTGAGTGGCACACCTGCCTACCTGATTAAGCCATGGACAATGAGGCCTCTGTTGCTACCTGTCCACCTGTCTACAAAGTGGAACCCCTCTGCTCTATCTCTGCGGCCCTGAATTCCTCTCTGCCCCTCCCAAGCTTCTGTCCACCTCAGGGTCTCTGGATATTAATAACCGCACGCTCTTATGCACGCACACACATTAGCAGAGAAAACAGATTTACCATCTAACATTTCCCTGTCAGCATTCTTTCCCCAAACCTGTCAGCAACATGTCATGCAGCTATGACTGTTAAGACATGATGAATTCATTTTGTTGTCCAATTGTATACACTTGTATAGGCTGCCTGAACACTCTGGAAACACTAAAATTAATTTTGTGCCTTTGGAAACTGTCTGTCAAATACAACAACAACAAAAGATACAGTATTACAATTAAGGACAGACGTTAGACAACATAGTGCTCCACAACAACATCAACAACAATCAAAAATCAGGTACAACAAAATGCAAACGACACAACCATCACATCACAATTATTTGTTTTAAATGCAGATTTAGTGGAAGGTACGAAGGCTCTGTGAACACTTGTAGTCAAAGAGTTATTGGTAACACCTCATAGTCACCAAAGGATGTGATGCATCACAGATGAAAACATGAACCTGATGCCTACATTTCCTTGACAGGTGTGTTTTTCTGGTAGCCGCTAATATAGCCTCGAGCTGCTGACCTCAACCAAAGATCAGACACCAGCTACAGAGGTTTGGTTTCCTCATTTATTTATAACTCCACACCTCAAGACTTTTTAAAAAACTTGTAGTCTCCAGTGCCAACCAAAACTGACATCACTTGACCAATTTATCAGCTCCTCTGTAGCCACAAAAGGCTTTATACAATTTTTTTTCACATGTTCAGTAGTTCTCCTCAAGACCATGTAGAATGGGTTGAAATCCAATACCTGTATTTGAGTCCCATTATAGTTTTATTAATTACTGTTCCTACAGGTTTATATTAATTTCAAATTCAGTGTATTTTCCACTGATAAGTACTTGTTCGTGTGTCTTTCTGCCCTTTCTGAAATCAAACATCATTTCCTTAGTTTTCTTGGTATTTAGTGGAAGAAAACAGGCCTGATTCCAATCAACCAACTCATCCACAAATGCACTATATTTTGTTTCATCTTCAATGAATATACCAACAATCACCTTGTCATCAGCAAATTAAAATTGAAAACCTGCTATTAAATATTCACTGCTGACTGTAGATATTAGTCATGTTACTACTGCAGCTTCTGCAGTAAGTCTCTCATTAGGTGGATATTGATTAAAGATCATGTGTTTCTTTTTTCTTACTCTTCTCCCCTCTTACAAAAGCTTTTTTGAAGTGTTTTCCGGCCCTGAACAGCAGTATGCACCCTGCTATGTGCAGATCCTCTTTTATGTACAAGCCATCTGTGTTGCTCCAGATCAACTCAAGAAGTTTCCTTTTTTGCACCAGTTTGTATCTTAAGGGAAGCATAAGATGAGAGATTGAGAGATTGCTGCAGCCTAAGTAAAGAGAAGTATTTATAGTATGTTTATGTGTGAAAGCATCCCAGCTACCCCCACGATACTGTACTTTAAATAATTATTATAATATTAAACAAAGTTCATTAAGGAGATGGAAATTGGCACGAGGGATTTTTTGTAAGTGATCCATCTATCAGCCAAAACTAACACAGTTCTCAATTGCTACTGCCTTGCTAACCCCTTATCTTCCTTCTGTTTCAAAACCACCCTTGAGCCTTTTCTCCCCCACATATCTCCTGCCTGAACCACAGTCGGCTTTACATGAAGAATGTAGACACTATCACAGAGGCCAATGATGAATGATGTGAAAATGACTTTAAGGTTTAGGGGGATCATTGAGTTCAAATCAGTTCTCTTTCAGATTCTGGGTCAGCTTTGTATAAATTCAACAAACTATGCCACAGTGTTTTGTTCCCAATCGCAACAACAAAAAGCTCTGAATTTAATATAACTCAGATTTGTGCCTCTGGCTATCTTCCTTTTCCACAGCAGTAATAAATGAGGCTGGTGTCACTGTATTTAGAGCCACACCAAACTGTAGGAACTAATAGGTATATCATAAATATATCGTACTGTCACATTATCCAGAATAATTTTTTTTGAGAAGCATAGAGGATATAATTAAAAGAAAACTTTGAAATGGACATTTACAGTTGGGTAAAACACTTCTTGTATGTCCCCCCACTTCACAACTGCACCGAATGTCACTAATTATACTACTTTATACATACAGTGTCTACTTTGTATTAATGATGGTCTTATTCTCACAGGAAAGCAGTGTCATCCTGGGAGGTGGTGTATCAATGGTGGTCTTTTTCCCTGAGACGCCCACATCCTCATCATTATGTGCATCACATGTAGTGTGGCCATTAGCAAGGCCAATTAACCTTTAAATAACCGACTCCCCTGTTGTGTGTGTTTGTGAGAGAGAAAGTTTGCCATTACAGTTTTTCATTTCATGAGAACACAGAAAGTATATGTAAATTAGCTCAAATGTGTACGGCACAGCTGTGCTTTTAGCAGCATAAAAGGTTACTCATCAAGTAAGAACCATTTAGTTAAACACATATTAAAGCACAAGATTTAAAAGTCTTGGATAACCATGGCAATTTTTCTAAAATGCAGCAACACATTTGAAGAGAAAACCTGCAGAAGATTGGTAGTAATGAGGTCCTACAGTGAAGAGCCTGGAGCTCCATAATACCTGTTTTTCCCTTTCAACCTTCCAAAAGGCGTACTTTTAAAAAATGATAATAGATGTTAAACTGCATATGGTTAAGAGGCTGTGATTCTTTCCAGTGGATTTAATAAAAGCACTGACATTCTGACGTAGCAGATTTGTCAAAAACGATTTGCCACATTTTTCCAAAGCAGACTAATGAAAACCTTTTTGGAGAGTGGAGAAAGTGTCTAAGGCTCTATTGTTAAATGCCCTCTTTTAAAGCCCTCCCAGCTGTGATCTGTCCCACCGCCAACCATATCCATTATAAAAAACCTCAAGGGTTCCTACTTGTATTGTTTTATGTGAATCTAATACCCGATATTCAGATTATATGACCCTGCATTCCAGCTTCACCACAAACATAGCAGCAAAAACTTTGTGTGGGTGGAAACTTTGTTAAAGTCCAGACTGAAAAGAGGACAGATGAAAGTTGTGGTTTATTCATATCATTGATAATACACTTTCCCACCATTGTCTTTGTTGTTCTACTCTTTACCCCATCAACACAGACTGGGATTTAGACAGACACAGATATTGTTTGGTCAAGTGCCAGTAGAGGGTTAATGTTGGAGCTAGAGGGAGCATTGTTAGTCCAAGAACAATAAAATAACAAATAAGTAGGTTGAGAACTCACTTCTAGAGTTTATATACTAGCTACTTCGTAATGCATCATTAATGGGTTTGCCTGGTATACATTATGATCTCTACCCACATTTTGAATTTTACTCTGCTTGTCAATTTAAGGTATGATGCTTAAAATTATAATCGAACCCCATTTTGATGCTATCTATGCTAAGCACTTTTTCAGCAATAGTCATTTCATACATTTACATTGTGTAATTACCTATCTATATTGTAGTTTTCATTGGTAATGGCAGAGTTCACCATTCCCACAGTGGATTCAAATTTCCTTCTCATGTAATACAGCATTATTGTTTGTAATTCCATCACATTGATATCAGCCTCAGTGTTTACTGTTCAGTATCCCAACTCTGTATCAGAGGAAATCCAACATTTCCTACTGCCACTAGGTCCCATTTAAATTGTTCAACTGACAAAACACAGGGTTGGTTTATTGTAAAGCAGTTACAGGAAACACACTCAAAACTACTTAAAAATTGTTGTTGTAAGTATTGCAGAGAGCAATAGGAAAAGAAGGAGAAGCTACAGGGAGCTGCAGGCAACTGGCTGCATACCTCCAAATCCTCATCAAGGTACTTGTTGTTGTATGGGTAACTTCTCACACTATGAGCAATATGAAATCCGATTGCAAGTGCAATTATTTTTGACTGACCTTTTTATCAAAACAACGAGTTTGTTTGACTTCATTGCAAACAGATACAGCAGTTGTTCATCTGTTGTATTGCTGACAAAGCAGCTGCTCAAGGATTGTTTGCTGTACATCTCTCTTGGTGTTACCAGTAACTGCAGGTGTTGCCAAATCAACTAGAACGTCAATCTCAAAGGAGACTTTAAACTATTGTAGAGCCAATAAACAAACTCTCCAATTTTCTAAATCAATTTCAACTTCAAACAGTGACAGAAAACAGAAAAACATTCATGACGTTCTTTTTTCAGTATATTACTTGCTCCAACAATCTGCACAAAAGACAACGAGCCCAGCGGGGATTAAGAACATGATGGAGTCTGAGTGGATTCTTTGCCACTAAATATCACATGAAATTGACTGCACAGTGTGTTTTGGAATTGGAAACACAACTTTGCAATGCAGATGATGGAAAATGTCTAAATGTTTGAGATAAACTTAATTGAGACAGAAAGTTGATCATTAAGTTTATCAATCTTTAGATTTAAAGTTTATAGTATTAAACAAGATTAAATCCAAATAGAAACCACCATGTAGAACTTGGAATAATATTGAGCTAAAGAAAAACTTAAGAAAAGCTGAGCATCAATGTAAGAAAGCTAGGCTGCAAGTCCTTTGTGACATTTTTAAAGAACACCTCCCTATCTTCAACAAAGCAATTAGAAATGCAAGACAAGCTCATTTTTCAAAGCTGATTTAAAAAAATCATTATAATCCCAGAATGTTTTTCTAAACTATTGACATCCTCATAAATCCAGCTCCCAAAAGCAATTCTTTCATCACCTCAACATCAAAATGTGAAGCATTTTTCAGAGACAAGATAATCAGGTTGGATCTAAACCATGTTATACAGTGCGTAAGCTCCTGTCTTTAGACATTTTCCCCTCTGCCTAAGACTGCTATGAGTGATTTGCTGATGTTGATAAAGAAATGTGAACAAAGTGATACAACTAAAACCCTCCACCTGCTCACTTGACCCTATCCCCACCACCTTTTATAAGACAGTGTTTAATTGTCTAGCGAATCATGTGCTAGCCATTGTAAATCATTCCCTGCTGAATGCTATTTTCCCACTGGCACTGATAACTGCTGTTGTGAAACCCCTGCTAAAGAAAAGGAACCTAGATCCTTTAGTGCTAAAAGATTTTAGGCCAATTATAAACCTTCTTTTTTAAATACAATTTTTGAGAATTTAATGTTTAAACAGCTGCCTAAATTTCAGCTGTATATTTGAGAAGTTTCAATGAGACAGCGCTAATAAAGTTGCAAACGACCTGAGGATGACAAGGAACTCTCAATACTAGTCCTTTTAGACTGAAACACTGCTTTAGTTGATCATGACATCCATATCAACAAAATATGTTGGCCTCTCAGTTTTAGATTGTTTTAGGACTTATCTGTCTGGAAGTGGTGACCTCTCTTCAGCTTACACGAGCATAACATGTGGGGTTCCTCAAGGCTCTGTTTTTGGACCTGTGTTTCTATATGCTGCCACTGGGAAATATCATCAGAGAACACAGGATTCATTTTTATAGCTCTACCAATGATAAACAACTGTATATCTGTTTACCACCCAATGACATCAGCCTATTGATAAATTAGTTCAGTGCATTTATCATATGAATTTGTGGATGTCACATAATTTCTTGCACCGGAACAAAAACAAGACCAAGTTTATTATTAGTAAAGGCCAATGAGATTTACTGTGCAATAAGTTAAAATCCCGGGCACAAAACTAAAATCTTGATGTGCTTTGAAACTCACATTAAGATTTACACTAAAATGGCCTTTTATCACTTAAAAAAAATGCTCACACACAGACACTAAGAGACCTATGCATGCTTTTCTCACTAGCAGGCTTAATTACTGCAGTGCTCTCCTTTCTGGTCTGCCTAAGAAAGCTGTAAAATAACTGAGTGACAGATCACTGAGAATGCAGCAGCACATGTACTGATTAAGACCAGAAGGAGAACACACATCTCACCTGTCCTGAAGTCCCTTCATTGCTTTAAGATCCTTTTAATGTTGTCCAACTCATTCAATACACCAGCGCCTGAATAATTGTCAGACATGCTTTTTACATATGCTCCCTCTAGATTACTGAAGTGCAATAGCAGTAGGCCTTTAGTTGTTCCCCAGGTAAGGACAAAGAACTATGGGAACGTGGCATTTAATTTCAGTGGTCCTCACCTTTGGAACAGCCTGCCAAAGGAGCTGAGAGCATCACAGTCTGCAAACACACAAAAGAAATCTTAGGCTTTAAAGGCAGAATCCTTAACTAACCTGGGAAGAGACAACAGAGAAAGGCCTTGACCGTGTCTTCAATTGACTTGTTCCAGCATTTTATATGTAACTGAGATAAGGGGTCATGTTGACATTTATAAATGTCTTTGGCTATATTTAGAAAATAAAGAGGAGGTGAGAGAGGTGAAGATGAGTGACAGGGCCACTGCCTGCTCAATACGTTTCACATCATAGCAGATCTGTCCAGCAGAGAGCAGACTCACAGCTAGGCACATCTGCTGGTGGCAGTACAGTCTATTGCCCTGTGGTTTCACTGAAACTGGCCAATTGCTTCAAGATGTAAGTGCATGACAAAGTGTGTTTGTAACTGTGTATGGCCATGTGTATGTGTGTGTGTGCCTGTGCATCGTATTATCAGGTGTTTGCAGGTGACACACAAATTAGGTTTTCCCTATTAACTGGTGGCATTAATGGGGGGTTATTTCTTGCAAAATTAACAGTGTCTGCGTGCATGCATGCATGTGTGTGAGTTTGTGTATAGCTACTGTGGTAAATCTCCTCCAGTGATCTCAGGAGGCTGTTTTCACAGACTTACAGTCTCATTAGTGGCCCCACTATTAGCTGTGATTAAAATGTTATCATGCCTCTCTTCTTCCCTTTCACAGCTTCCTCTTTCCCTCCCCATAAATGAACAGGCTTGTAGGATAATGAGATAATTTATCTGTCTGTCTGTACACACACACATACACACGCACACACACGCACACACACACACACACACACACACACACACACACACACACACACACACACACACACACACACACACTGCAGATAGAGATGTGGGGGAATGAAAAAGAAGTGAAAGTTGTTTTTAGAACAAAAGCAGAAGCAGATTCATCAAAAGATCCATAAAATGACCCCCTCAAATATATCTCACATGGTTTCTCTCTCTCTCTCTCTCCCTCACATGGTCTTTCTCTCTCTCTCTCTCTCTGTCTCGCTCTCTCGCAGTCTCACTCTCTCTCCTGCCAGACACATTAAGGAATGTATCATTCTGTGTGCTTTGGCAGCAGATCAGCGCTGGCTGGCTGAGTGAAGTGAGCGTGGCTGCAGATGGCTATCCGCCTTATCTGCTGCTAATAAATCTCACAAAGGGACCTTAAAGGGTCTTATGCTCAGGCTAAACTCTGTACCCCTTATCCTCTCTCTATCACCCATCACACTAACAAGTAACATACAGTACCCACTTTTGGCTGCATTTGTTGTAAAGACGGGCATTTCTCAATATCATGAAAGCTGATTGGCTTGCTCACTGTGCTCATGTGTGGCTATAAGGGGCCTCAGAACATTTGATTTTCAGTCTATCATAGTTTACAGTACAAGGAGGCTACAATCAGATCTCTATAAACCATATACAGTACATTGTATAGTCTGCACTCAATCTGACTACAGCCAAAGTACCATGGATGCTGCATGGCATACAAACTCTGCTCTAATCACAGATACCCGTTCTACATACAATAATAAAGTACAGAGACAAAAAACTGCATGATAGATTGTATACAATAATTTTAACATAAAGATTGGTGTCTATAAAGGTTTTTTTTAAGTGTTTAACAGTGTGTTTACAAGTCTAGCACTGCAAACTTGTTTTCCCTCTATGCTTTGATATAATTAATCTTTACACAAAGTTTAATAAGACAAGAGGAATATTTGTCTTTATGCAAGGAACAACATGCTGTCTAGTCTGGTAGGGGGCCACTCCAATCAGTGAAACTGTGACAGATGCTATTTAACAGTACATTACTCTCCTTTGAACCATCACAGTTGTTTGTTTCATTTCATTCTAGTATCTGGATGTGTTTTTTGTCTTTTGAAAGGAAAATATGATACATTTCTTGTAATGGTAACATCTGCATCCCAGATAAGTTGATCAAAGAGTCAACTGACCATGATCTCCTGACCATACAGTGCACTATGATTTGGCCAGGAGGTGTTTACTCAGGCTAGCGTATCCACACCCACACGTGGCATGATCCCCAGTCTGGACCTGGGTCCTTCCACACACGGAGAAAGGCAGGGTGGGCTAGATACCACCTCTGCCCTTTAGCCTTGATTATAACGAGGAGGAACTGTACAAAGAAGAAGACTCACTTTCACCACAACCGCTGAATGTACTAACACGTACTGTTGCAGTCACACCAGAACAATGCCACTACAATCCAAGCACAACATCTGTTCCAGTCAGAGAGTAAGTAGCTGCCAGAAACATGTTCTAAAACTAAATAGCATAAAAGCAATGGAGTAAAAGAGAAATAAAAGAGAGACACATGAAAAGGAAAACAAGAAAGTCTGTATTTCCATTAGATATTCACTGTTTTTTGTGGCACACTGTGTAATTTTTCCAAATGGTTATGCTCCCACACAGCACCGAGCTCTGAGTTTTTTCTCCTAGGTGCTAAAATTGCATTGACATTAAAAGGTGCTAATTGCCAGTAACTGAAGTGAAATTAATGAAAAGAGAAAGCATAAATAACATTAGAATTTACTGGAATGAGCATGAATATTTACACAGCAGGAGGTGTGTGTATATGAGATTACTGTATAGTATGTGTGTGTACGGGCAAAGTATACATTATATAGCATTGAAAAGGGGACCACTGTATTATAGCCAGTGCAAAATATAAAAAAATAAAACATGTCTATTTATGAAATTATGTCTTTGTCTTTTGCACGGTGAATGTTGAATATTTTGTTTTTAAATAATCAGTTTGAATTCAAAATGAGATAAAAAAAATTTACTGTAGTGAAAATGTTTCATTTTTCAAATGTTTGATATCTCATTTTATAAAGAAACTGACCATATCTGCAGGTAACTTGGGCTTTCTTGCATGAATTGTTTACATTTTATATACCTTGTAGCAGTTTCCCCTGCCACTGGTAATACACCACACCAGCACACCACACCATCATTCATTACACGGACCACATGTTAGCCAGGTAGCATGCTTTTGTTAGTTTGGTGGGTGCACACACTGAACTACATTTAACATCCAAGTAAGTTTCCTGTGCTATTTATTCCCATGAAGTTTCCTAGAATCACACACAAATACATTTATTGTTTTGGGTATTTCTTTATTATTTGAGGTTTGGAAATCATGAGTTTGTATCTAATTATGTTGTTTTTTCTTACCACAGCATTTCCTGGTGCTGGGCAGTGACAAAGGACCCAAGCCTTGTTTCAGGCTGTCTTTTATAGTGCCTGAGTAAACTGTAGGGAGCATGCTCAGTCCATCTTACTGAACCATACCAACTGTGGGGTTGAAATGGGTTTGTAAATTCATTTCTGGATTGAGGCCTTGTGTGAATGCTTTGATGACCGCCTTTGTGTGGTAAATAAGTGTAAATAGATTTGGTAATGATTTCAGATTTAGAAATTGACCTGTGGTGTTAAGTGATTACTTAATTGATTCGGAATGTTTGCTCACATTTCCATGGACTGTATTTAAAGGGCAATACATCACTTCATCTTTTGCATCAAATGGACTTTGTTTTGGCATTTTAAGGTTAGACTACACCTGTTCCAGTCAGCCTTCCGGCACACTACCCTCACTCTAGGTCAGAGTGTGACATACCTACATCACTGTTTTATTTTTAATGAGTGACAAACAATTAATTAAGTAATTACGGTATTTAAAATATCTGGCTTTCAAATAAGAAGTAAATATGAATTATCAGGATATTGTATTTACATTCATTTCTTCCGCTAGCTTACTTATGTGTTTATTGTCAGTATTATGTACCTGCAGAACTTTATAGGTAGCTACACTGCTTCCCCACTAACAAAATGGGTGGCCTTTAAATTTTTCAGCCGCGGGCAAAGGTCCAGAACGCTCTAATGCAGCAGCCATAGCCAGAGACAGACCGAGCTATAGGTTTACAAGTTACAGAGGCTTCTCACACGCTTGGCAGGGAAAGTTAATGGCAATTACAAATGATTAAATAAACAATTTCTTAAGGCAGGCATGTAAAATAGGTTGTTAAAGTCAGGTAAGTGTTCCTCTGGTGTCAAACTCTTAAGGTCTTCCCATCTCCTCTCCCAGGAATCTAATGTACAACATATGGACATAATAGCTGCCAAGGACAGGGGCAAAGACTGCATTAGTCTAGTAGCCTAAATAATTAGATTTAGCAATTAACTGTGGCTCTCAATATAAAGAAACAGGGTCTCACTGTACAATATCATCTTCTGTTGCACCTGACAGTGTAACGTCACGTACTGTAGGCTACTATATTCTCTCATCTAATAACTGATTGTCACATACCCTTTCTTATATTAGTCATGGAATGCTTTGCTTTAGAAAGACCTGTTTTATGGTCCAATTTTACCCTAGAGTAAATCCTACATTTTCTGATTTAGTGTATAATATTTAGTCTCAACATGTATGCAAGAAGCAGTTCATCATGATGATAAATTAAAAGGTATTAGACATACAGTTAGCAATCCTTGCTCCTCTTTTAGCGCTCTGGGCACTTTTCCTGTTACTGTTACAGAAGCCAACTTTTTTAAGACCTGTGGTGAGTCTATCCTAATGACTCCTGGTGTGTGTAGAGTGTGCATATACAGTTTGCGTGTATGTGAGCGCCCAGCCACAGAGTGCACTTCAGGACACATGGCTACTGTTAAGACGCTGGCTGTGATCATGGGGATGGGCGCTTGATTTGGAGGCAAAAATACTTTGGATTGTGAAACAATTACAAGAAGCTGGGGATGAATATGGAGATGTGTTGCCAGACTGCTGGCTATGCACATTTTTTGACTTTCTTCCGAATCAGGTGTTTTTTCAGGAGTCATATTAAGTAGGTAAATCAAAGGAAAAGTTACAGAGGAGAGAAAGAGGAATAATAGTGGGAATTTAGACTTGACAAGAATAAGCTAACACACCCACTCAGTGTCTGTCTGCCCCTCTCTGAGATATGTCAAGATAGCAACCTCATTTTCTGTCCCTGCGGCGGCGCATTAGGCAGCACATGATATATAAATGAAAGCCAGTAGTTAGTCTTCTTTCTTCTACTACAAAGGACAGTCCAGGTGAACCTGACTGTGATGAAAGAATGGCTCGAGGTAACTTTGGAGTGATATGTGTGTTTGTTTGGCAGGGTTATGTTGGGTGCACGCTTGAGAAATTATAGATGAAAAATGAGATAGCAAGCTAGTGCATGAGACAAAGAGGAGACAGAGAGGTCAAATTGAATGTTTGGAAGCAAAAGCTGAACATGTTGAAAAATTGAATTGTTATATACAACATGAACATTTATGCTGAGGCACATACTGTATATGTTTAAGTCATCAGCAATCGCAATACTTTTCGTGGCATCTGTCACCCATTGCCCCAGCTTACATAGCCAGGTCACGGCCTCTGTCTTCAAAGGCCTTCTCATCTGTAGCACTCATTATTAGCCCTGGCTTCCCACAGGAGAGCCTGCAGTCATCTGCCCAGTAGCCACTGCTTACTACCAGCAGGCCTTTCAGCACACTCATAAAGGTTCAGGATCCACGGCATCAACACCACTGGAACAGAGTCTTTGTTTGGTTTCAGAACACAGGCCTCCACATACAGTACACTTTAACCCCTTTGTACCTGAAATGTTTTTAATTGCAAGATGTTTCTTTCTTTCTTCCATATTTCTTTTATTTCAACGCGTGTTAATTAAATTTGCCATTACTTGCTGTTTTAATGATATGTGTGTTAACCAAACACATGGTTAGGAATTCAAATGTTGTGATTATGTTATTGTTAAAAAATGACAACATATGACAACATATTTAGTAGTTTTATTCCTGTATATGTATGTCCTTGTTATGTCAAAACCTGGAGCTGATTGGTTAGTTAGAAACAAAGCACACTCCTTGGCAGAAACCAATAAACATACGATTTCCATTTCAGTGGACACATGGTCTGAAGGGGTTAAGGAAGTCTGTTTAGGACACTAAGATTCCTCTGAAGATAATTATCTGTGAGGTCAGACTATTATCAGAGGCCCAAATGCTAAGTTAAAGGCAAAAAAAACTTTTTACAGCATCTCCCATTAAAAGAACGAGTGACCGACAGTAACTCTGTAGCCTAATGGAAACGTGACAGATCTCCAAATAGCGGAGAGGCCATAGAAAGGGAAAACTAAGATGAGAATGCTGCTTTGGAAAATTTGTTCTTGTAATTTGAGACCCTGAGGTGGGTAGTCATCTGGAAGCTCCGTTTACCTTTTTCTCTCTGTTTTTTATGTGCATGTTGGGTGTGTGTGTGTGTGTGTGTGTGCGTGCATGCATACGTGTGTGTGTGTGTGTGTGTGTGTGTGTGTGTGTGTGTGTGTGTGTGTGTGTGTGTGTGTGTGTGTGTGTGTGTGTGTGTGTGTGTGTTCTGCGTGTGACCCAATGCTTTCCATGTGTGCATGGGGAAGTCGACAGTGTTGTCTTGTTTTGATGGGACCAGATAGATCACCCATATGCCGGGGGCCAGAGAGCAGCACTAGTGTTTAGTGCTGACGCCATCCTTCACCTCAAAGCCCAATATCAACAAAGCAGGGACAGCAACCAAGAGAGGCTGTGTTTTTGAGATTTTATTTTCAACTACCTCTCCCTTTAAAAAAAAGAAAATCATAATTTAACAATTACAGAGCATATCCATAACCACTTTCCTTCTGTCAACCATTAATCTTCTAAATACCGAGGCTGGACAGACTCCAACTACTGTTTCTTTGATCTATTAAACTGAGCCTATCAAAGGAAAATTCCATTACAACAAATGAGCAAATTAAATACTACATTACAAGTAAAGTCCCAAATTAGCAACTAATTTCACTATGTCTCCAGAACAATTTGTCTACATTTTAAATATTGATCAAATATCTAAAATGTAGACAGACATTCATATATGTGAACATGACTGTTTGCTTATTAACAAATCTGTGGAAAGTGACTCTGGATGAAACCTTTGAAGTAAATAATTGAAAGTAATCAAATCTATATGAGAAAAAGTGTACACTGTAAAAATAAAAACTAACAGTTGACATAGGAATTCTTTATGAATGCAATCTGTGGGCTGCAAGGACAGATGTAGAAGCATATATACTGTAGTGACTGACTCCTCCACTGGTTTAGACTAAACATACAACAGTAGTCTTGTCAATTTTGTGGTTTTAACATTACGTTTTCCATGTTGTTGTAATTATATTCATCATCTTCTGATCCCTAGCTAATCCCGAAAGTCATTTCTCCTGTTTAATACACACCCCAGTGAAAACGAAACCTTTACTTTTTTCTCTCCTTCTCTGTCTGTCATACACACACATATATACACAACCCTCACGTTCCCCAAACTCATCCGCATGCGGAAACAGTAGTGAGGTCGATGCTGTGGCTAAGGGATCCTGGTCTGTGTGATGTGGAAGCTAAACGTCTACTGTTTCAAAAATAAACATAGCAGGATTGTCCCAGAGTAACACACACTTGCCGGCAGACAGACTCATAATATTTCCCCCCATTTGATGACAGCTGGGAGAGTTTTCCATAGTGATAACAGGAATGTTTTCACACCCTCTGGACCCATACAATCTCCTCATTGTGGTAGGTTTCATAGAGAGAATCTGTTTAGGGTTCATGGTGCATACAGTCAAGTCTAAATGAAACAGGCTCGCTTACTGGAGACAGTGACAGAAGATCCGTCTGTCAGTCTGGCTGTGAATTTCTCTCAGTCTCTCAGAGGGACTTATCTTTGCTCTATTTTAGATCAGGTTGTAATCCCCCAACTCTATTATTATAGTCATTCCTTACTCTTGATTTCTTTCTGCGCCAACAGTGACCCTTAAAAGAACTGTAGGCAAGCCCAAACACCATCAAACTACAACAAACAAACACATTTGTAATATGCAGATGTAATATAATACACACACACTGGAATACCGTATAGCCCATGGAGTTGTGAGGGTAGTGAGGTCTGACACAGCGGCAGCCATTGATAATCCTTGGAATAACACAGACCGGCCTCAGTCGGCTTTCGCTCTCAGGCCAAGGATCTGATATTACACATACACACTTGGCAATACACAGAGAGCATTCAAAACCACAGATGCATGATACCTCTATGTACATTCAACAGTGAGGTGAGAAGTTGCTGCCGTCCAACATCTTTCCACGGACTCTGTCTAGGAATATCAAGCTGGGCTTTTTCCTCTTTTCCAGCATGAGCATGCATACAGTCCTGCACTGACATCCACAAAAATGCAAATGCTTGCTCATGAGCACGAACGAAATAATCCCACAGTACTGATACTTCTGCACACAGAAGCTGTTTGAGTTGGGGTCGACAATAACTGTGAATTGCCAGTCAAACAAGTGCTGTGCACACCTGAGGCAGTTCAGGAAGACCTGAATGAGGACCCCTGGAGTTCAACTGGCTTCCTTTGCATTCCACAAGCCCCTGTCCCAGCAGGTTTAGAGCAGGTGGGAGAGTGGTGTTATACACCTGATTGAGTTCATTATTCCTTTCCTAACAGGGGTAAGAGAACCATTACCGCATTATTAGACACCTGAAAGAGCATTTTACACACATGCACACACGCAATTGGTCTTGGGTGCACATGAATGCACACAATTAACACATTACCAGACAGGCAAATACAAATATACTATATAAGGTTTAGCATAATGGACGGCTACTTACCATCATAGCCATCCAGCTCCCCTTGAAAAATGTTTTCAAGTGTGTGCCAAGAATCGTCTACATCATTTTAAAACACCCTTACAGAAATGTTACAGCAGCTGTTATTGACATGAGGAAACAGAGAAAAACAATCATACTATTGAGCAAGTTCTAAGGATAATCTAATAAACTTTTGTCAGCAATGTGCATGGTTGGAAAGGGGATGCATGGGAAAGAATTTTCTACTTCTCAAAGACCACGATGATGCACGAGAGAGGCCTCTGCATTCCCCAGAAGGAAGATAAGAAAAGATAACCTTGAGATAACCATATAGGGCCTGTCAAGGGCAATTCCTTGGTATGTAAATTATAGTGGATATAGTGTTGCAGAGTAAAACCATACGTCAGGAAACCACAGGAGTTGTCACCAGTGGTGTTTTGGACTTGTTGATCTTCTCCAATCTTCTTATGTAACAAATAAGGGATTGATTTACAGCTGGTCGACCCGGTAATTGGAAACTACTGGAACTAAATAGCTGATAGCATAGAGAACCAGCTGCGGTTTCTGAAGAGCAGTCATTTATAAACCATGTCCCTGAAATAGTGTTGTCAAAACACCAAAACTCTTGTTTCAAAACTCGTTGCAACATGTAAACTGGAACTGTAATGAGATAATTTGTTCTCATTTTAATTTGGAAACATTTCACTGATTAAAACAAGCTCCATATGGGTGACCCATGCATGAGAGCTCTGTAAGGCTTGCAAATTTATTTGCAAGTCACAATCATTTAATAAAGCATGCTAGCATGGCAATAGGCTCACAATGGCAATGCTAACATAGTGATGATTAGCAAGTACAATGTTCAACATGTTCATCTTAGTTTAATGTGTTAGCATGCTAATATGCTAATCAACACTACACCTGAGGCTGATGGGAGTGTCATTAGTATTCCAGGTATTTGTAAACCAAATTATTGGCTACATTAAAATGCTCACCTGACGATGGTGCTAAAGGAAAAGGGAAGGGATCACCAAAGTGATTACAATTTGTCCTGAGGCAGACATGCACCAAATGTCAAGGCAATTCATCCAATACTGCAGTTGTTGAGATATTACAATCTGAATGACAGACAGACCAATGCCACCAATAGATATATGGTGATAGCTTTGCTAAAAATGAACTAAAATATGTCCAAAAATGCAATTTTTTTGGATAGCATTTGTTAAACCTCTTTCAGTTTGTTCACATTTTTGAACAAACGGGGAACATTGAAGGGCCAGTATATCCACCAACTACAACTCCACCTTTCATTTCTTCTTCAGCGAGTGACAGATCTGACAGCGATAAAACCTCTTCACTCTGCCATAAGCATGAGAGAGCCGTATGCATTCACTCTTGAAAAAGAAGCCCAAGAGACCGAAACAATCAGTGATGCCTGACATTCTCTAATCGCTTGGTAAAAGAGCAAGAAGAAGTTTGAGGGCAGACAGACAGATAGCAATACACACAAAGCAAATATAAAGGAGAAAGATAAAGGAGAAAATGAGGGGGAAATTTTGTTGACACTACCTCACAACAAATTTAAATCAGTGCTGAAATGATTGACTGAATTATTTATTTGTGAATTGGAAGACATTTAATCAGAGATTATTTTCAGGTCCTTGAGTCACTTGTACATATCAAACATAAAATAATATATCTAAAAATGTACTATGTATATGTAATATGCAATGCTATTACTCCCAGTAATATTTCCAAATGACTACAGTGCAATTTTGTTATCACTATATACCTTCAGTTTCATATCTACTGTACGCGCTGCAACTCCACCCTGAAGCAAAGCAGATCTGACACAAGGCTGATGTCTTTGTAGCACTGCATGCACTGCATGTAGATAGAGTATGAACACATTAATGGCACGACAATAAGCCCAGTTACAGCAGATCATCCAGTGTCTGTTCACTCACAATGGTGGCAGCTGAGCACACCGACACGGTCGAGCAAAGACCTTATTGTGGAATAAAATGCTTGGTCTTAGTCGAAAGAGAAAAGTTTGCCACATTTCATTAACCTCACATTAAGCTGAGCACTTCTGATGAAGTCATACATTCTGAGCTCCATTTTGCTTTAATTTAAAAGACTTTCACTACAGTACACAAGTCATCAATCATGTCCTCGCTCAGGCTGCCCCGGGGCCAAGGTGTGGATACAGACACATACACACACACTCACATCTACTGAACCATATGTATACACTCAAAGGCACAAACACACAGTTAAACACAGCAGGAGCACTATACATTAAGCCATTCTCAATTCCACCCTAGCCCACAATTTTCTCTTGTATACACACCCTAATGCAGACTTACACATCTGTGAAGCAACATTTGTCAATCAGTGAAACCAAATGGTCTGCAGTGATAAAGCCTCTTCACTCTGCTATAAGCTTGAGGGAGCTGTATGCATTAACTCTGTTGAGAAAGAAGCCTCAGAGCCCAAAATAATCAGCGAGACTTGACGTTCTCTAATCACTTTGTTGCAGAGCATGAAGAAGAAGAATACATTGAAGGGCAGACAGACCGACAGGATTACACACAAACCAAAAAGAAAGGAGAGAGATAAAGGACAAAATGAGAGGAAAAGTGTGTTGACACTACCTCACAACAAATGTAAATCAGTGCTGACATGATTAACTGTTAAATTGATTTGTCATTTGACAGAAATTTAATCAGAAACTATTTTCATCCTTTGAGTCACTCATAAATATCAAACATTTGCTTCTTTAATGCAAAGATGTATTGCTTTTCATACAATCGTAAAATGAACATGTTTTGGTTTGGACTGTTGAAAAGACATATGAAGGTGTCAATTTGTGCTCAAAGACTAATTCCTGACATTTTATACAATTAATCAGAAATATCAGTTTCAATGACCATGAACATAATGGATACTTGCAGCTTTTCTTCAAGTGAACAGAGTGAGAAAACAAGAAAAACAGCAGCATCAGAGGGAAGTCAGAAATATTAATGTGGGAGTAAACCTCTGCTTCCTAATGGGGGCTGTAAATTGAAGTATTGTGTGGTTGAACCTGGCAGAGCTTCGAGCCTGTTGAGTACATGGAAAACAGCAAGATAACTGCAGGCTTTACCAGGGTCAAGATACAGCAGAGTGGAGAAGCCTGTCAGGCCCTTTAAAGCCCTCCACATCACTCAGCCTAAGCAGTCTGTCTGTCTGCAGGAAATACCTCCTTACAGCAATCCATTCTAGGGACATCCACTGGACTTGTCCATTTAATAAAGAGTCCGATCTGCAGCCAGCCTTGGACCTGCTTTCATCATATTTTCCTTTTTTTTGTTTTTAAATATCTCATAATATGAGCCTAAGAACTAAGATAAATCCCATGTATTACTCTGGTTCTCTGGTGAAAGTGAATAAATGCAACAGCTGAACCCCACCACCCTCCATTGTGATGTGGAATGTCCACCATAGTGCCCTCTTTAATGCTACAGTTTCTCAGCATGAGTTGGATCAAGTCCCAGGAACATTAAGAGAAGCTTTGCATTCATAACCACAGAAAAATATATTGTAAGACAAGCTCTACGCATTCACTGTTATATCAAAGAAATATCACTCCAGCACTGGTTAGATTTATGGCAGATCATTCCATTAAAGTTCAAATTCTGCCCTTCAAACAAGAAATCTGTATTACATCAGGCTCTGGCAACATTTTTGTATATATTACAGTCACTGATCTCACCACTATTCTCTTCGCACTACTCATCGCCACCATTGTTTTTAATATAAGTGAACTGTGGAAGTGTAGACTGGGAGAGAGCAGTCATTGGCATTGTTGGATTCTCATGCCAAAAAACATGATCTTGTTCTTCACCCGTGGCCCATAAACATTCGCTGGTATTTTCATTTCCGAAAGGAAAAGCTGTTTTTACCAGACTTTCCTCATCTTTGGCAAATATGGCCCCTACTACAAAAACATTCAACCCATCAAAAAAAAGTATAATCTTCTAAACATACATTTATTCTTTGATTTGAATGTGATGACCAATTTTCTTTGCAGAACTGAGCTGCATATGAGAAATCATTAGATCATTCTATAACCTGGTAGAGACTTAGTTTATTATGAAACAATGGCAATGAACGCCTGCAAAAAGAAGCAGGTCAAATTGCTTTAATGGTGCTAACTGGGTGCTAACAATGTCCCTTGAATGTTGTTGCAGTAAACTTTCTCATAAATGTCACATAGCAAAATGTTATATATCTGTATACAGTAAAACAAAAGTTATTGCAGTTGTGCTGATATTTTAGAGTTGGAAAAGAAAGGAAGAGAAAAAGCTGATCAACTTTTCTCTCATAAAGAGTCAGAGGCTTTGTGTGTGTGGAGGCAAATAAGTTGTCCTAAAGATTTGAAAGCAAATACAGCTGATTTGTTTTAAAACCGGTCACTAGCTGCCATGTTGAGACAATCTGCATGGCTGTTCAAGTGTGTCAAACTGTCAAGGGAAAACATATTATTTATAATACCGTTATAGTGTTTATATATGTGAACAGTGGTTTCAGTGAGACGGAAAAAGGCCAAACAAGGGTACATGAGTATGCCACAAAGAAACAAAAGAGACACAAATGGGGGCAAAATGGGTGATGTTGAATCTGGTTTGGTTTGCTGCACACTTTAAAAGTTAGTTCCATCATAAAGCTGGAATCACACACTAAAATTTACAGCTTCCAATTTCTAGATTAAATTGCAGGAGACAGGAGTATAACATTGTTGTTCTTACAAAATACAGACACAGAGAGTTGCGAGGCTGGAAAATGAGTCAAACATATTGCTGAATATTTGATAGCAAGCAGCTCATATTATACTAGGCAATGAGAGGGAGAATGGAGAGACATGCAAGAGAAAGAAGGAGACGGAAAAAAGAAAAACAATTGATTTGGATCACTGATCCATGTAACAAAAGAGGCTCTATGAATTTATTCAAAAGAATATTAGTTGCATTCCTTGAGTGTCAACAGCTGGCTTTGTGCATGCTTGAAAACACAATTGCAGTTAAATAAAAGCTAGAAAGGAGTATTCCAAGTCCCTATTGGATACAGGGATTTAGACCCAAGGAGGGATGAGAGATGGATGAGACGGGGATGCTGTGGTGGCGGAAGGACAGTGCTTTCTGGTTGCCAAGGGGCTTGATGCCACAGGGAAGGGAGCCAGTCTGGCCAGGAGGCTCTAGGGTATAGTACTCCCACTAACCATCATCAATGTGGTAGCAATCAGCTGTGGTGCTGGAGGAAAATGGAGCTGAAGGAAAAATACCCCACAGCCGCCTTCCCCCTCCTTCCCCACCCCCACAAGGCGCCCCTCTGTTTCCCACTCTCCTCATCCCCACCTCTCCCTAAGTCAGTGGTGCAGATTGTTCATTGGGAGAGATGTACAAACTAACATGGCTTCTCTGGGCAAAGGGACAAAGACACACATGCCAGTGGTCGAGGCAACTGGCAAGGCACAAGACACCACAGTATTCATCCCAAACCTCCTTTTCCGTCTTCCTCCACTCCTTCCCCCTTAGTAAGGATCTCAATTCTTCCAACTAGTATCAGAGAAGATATAAACACTGCGATTGCTTGCGCTGTTTTTGCTATAAATGCCCACAGTGATACACTGAACTATTCATACAGTAATTTATGTTTTAATGGCTTCACAAGGTTGTGATTCCTGCCTGGTATACTGGCCAAAGCCTGGGGTGAAAAAGTTTTCATGTTAGGGTGTTGAAAACCTCCGGCAAAGTATGAAAGACCTGACTTATGGGTGCTCTAAATCAAATCTGCCAGCGTCTAGATCAGGGAATCACACTGCTGTTAAAAACACACTTGCGCCCACAAACACACAGACCCAGCCATTAACACAGTCCAAGACACATCCTTGCCAAGGAAGCACATGATAAATCATACCCCCCCCCCCCCCACACACACACACACACACAAACAGAGACAATGTAGCTCCTCTAATGATTATCTTTACTGACAAGATTTAACATGCTATGGCAATTTTAAAGCTTCACCGGTTCTGTTTACATACTGTAGCTTAAACAGTGTTTCTGCAGCACCATAGCCTATGCACTGCAGAGTGCTTTAAAAAAGTGAAAATCAACAGTCACTGCTAGAGACCCTCTCTATTGGCACTTTTCTCCATGAGCGAGTGGACAGCACAGCTCTGCTATTTGTCTCTCTTTAATAACCACTAGAAGAGCACCCACAGAGCCCAGCTAGATGTTTTCAAAACCAGTGAGTTATGGTTTTACCACACTGATGTCACTGTTTAATGGCATGCGTTTTGCTGATTTCTGAACTTTCCTCTCGTACTTGAATCATCTCATCAACCCGAAAACGAGAACAGATCGTCTTCGTTACTCCTCACTGCCCATTCGCTTTCTACGCAATCAGCGGGCCAATTTATCGAAATTAAGTTATCCAAACTGTAGGCCAGAACTAAGACTATGGGTAATGAATAAATAAAAAGCAGAGCTGTATGGTCTGTCTATGGTTTGTCTGTCATTGTGTTTGTGTTGAGAAATACCATACCCAACCAGTAACACACACATGAACACTCAGCCATTTTTATTCATAAAAATGAACATCAGCAAATTGCAGCCCAGACCTAAAACTATGAGTTACGAGTAAATAAAAAGCAGAACTATATGGTTACTCTACAGTTTTTCTGTCTGATAGCATTTGTGTTGACTAATAAGACACTTCACCCCCTCTCTCTCTCTCTGTCTCCCTTCATTTCTTTCTTCTTCGTGCTTTCTCTCCAGCTCTGACTCATTCTCCATTACAAGTCCCAGGTCTGGCGTCAGGCTAAGTCAAAATGCCTTAATCAAATAAGCCATTTAAAGCAAGTAAATACTGCCTCTTAGTCTCCATGGTCTCCTGTTCTATTGAACTTTCACCATGTCTGCCTCTACTGGAAAGTCAACCACTGGAATACAAGTCTTTAATAGTGTGGGTTTTGCAGTATTGTTATATGGTTTTAATCTTCACCAACAAAGCATTATGTCATATTTTGTTGTTTTTTTTATAAATGAGAAAAGAGCAAAGCAAATGTTCATATCTGTCAGTGCCTGCATAAGCATGTAAATGTGCTGTTTACGGACAACCAAATCAAGGATCCCAGAGTTCAATTTGAGCACACTAACACACAAAATCAGAAATATCTCTGCGATGACATCATGGGTTGTGAATGATGACATCTAAAACCTTTGCTTTCTCCTTGCATGATGCCAGATAGAAATACACAAATGATAAAAAAAACACATTCGCAGGAGACACTATTGATTTTTTTATTAATAGTTTTCTACATGCCAGCAGTGATAAATACATTTTAAAAAAACAATTCTGGCAGAATTCTCACTTTCACAATACTGGAAAAGCTGCTGTAAATCTAAAAGAAGAATATAAAAAAATCTGCCTGTGACAGGGGTCATGCTGTTCAAATATCTTAAGCAGTCTATCCATCTCCTTTCTGGATTTGGCCCTGACTCCATCTGTCCTGAGTCTAACCTGAACCCCTGCTGCTGACTGCCCTCTCTGACCACTTCGACTGCCACAGCTACTTCAGGACACAGCAGATCAAACGTGAAACTACCTTTACATTATTATACTTTCTAATTGCTGACATTTTTCAGTCTGACAGCTCTGGATATGAGAGGGGGAATAAAGATTGTCCTGACTTAGCTGGCTGCTTTCAAGGCTCGCTGGACTGTCTATTATTTCCCTGATGGCCTTTTAAAAGAGGCTCATCCATCACTTTCTGACAGCATCTGTTTCTCTCTAACCTCTCTGGCCTGATATAAAATTATTATTATTTTTTTAAGTCAAGTCTGTCACTGTAATGCTACTCAGCTCCTCCCACTGGGTGGCAGGAAGTCAAAGCTGTGAAGTGTGTCGCTCAAGTAATTCCACTCTGTGCGTGCATTCTAGTGTGTGTGTGTGTGTGTGTGTGTGTGTGTGTGTGTGTGTGTGTGTGTGTGTGTGTGTGTGTGTGTGTGTGTGTGTGTGTGTGAATATGTGTGTTTGTGTTAAATAGAAACAAATACACAGGAAAATAAATAAAAATAAGGAGCTTGCATGTTTTCATTGGTTAGCAGGCTCAGGATTCCCTCTTCCCCTGGATTGTATGATGGGGAGTGATGACAGGTCTGAAGAGGAAAGCCCCAATTATGAGGAGCTGCAGCCGTGTGTTACTTAATGCCATGTGTGATGCCTACTGTTGGGTGCATGCAGACCCTGCTCTTAGTGTAGTTAACGCCCTCAAGGGCCATGTTGCAGCGCCTATTGTATACTGCCTAATGAAAGAAGGATGGCTGTCTGCAGTATCAAGCACTCTGTCTAAGGCTTTAGCCAACAATGCCTCTGTACATTATTCATCTCTGTGCCACAATACCCCACTATTATATTCAAATGATGCATGCAGTGTGCATGTGTGTGTGCGTGCGTGTGTGTATGTGTGTGTGTGTGCGTGTGTGTGTGTGTGTGTGTGTGTGTGTGTGTGTGTGTGTGTGTGCATAACTGCAAGTCTGTCTATGTGTACTGCTGTTTGTTTTCTCTTTGTGACTTTTACTTGCCCCTTGACAATATGTGCATGTGCACATGTTCTGGCCTGTACTGTTTTGTACTTCTGCACTCATGTGCATCACATTCATGCAGATTTGTCTGTGTGTTTGTCTGTGTGTTTGTGTGTGTGCATGTTTGTGTCTGTGCGTGTGTGTGTGTGTGTGTGTGTGTGTGTGTGTGTGTGTGTGTGTGTGTGTGTGTGTGTGTGTGTGTGTGTGTGTGTGTGTGTGTGTGTGTGTGTGTGTGTGTTTGTGTGTGTGTTTGAGTGTGTGTGTGCACTCTCATGCACACATAGATTTCCTGTGCTGCTTTCAGGCCCTCTTCTGTGCTGTTTTAGTGGGTTCATGTTTAAAAGAGACAGCAGGGTTCACTGTGTGCCAAGCTGGCATGCTCCCTGGGATAATGAGAGACTATTCTTTGGTTTGGATTGTTTATTAAGGATTATTCAGCAACACACACAAGCTACTGTTTAGCCATGTGTGCATGGAGTGCATTGGACTATAAAAGGCAGGGCAGGATTTGGTCTTAGCATACAAAGAAATGTAGAGGGAAAATGTACTGAGAACAAGAGGAATGTTAATACAGTAAATGTGTATTAGTTATATCTAAATAAACACTGGATCACTGGGTTGGCATCCCTTCATGCCTGCTTTCTATTTCTTCTCTGTTGCAACAAGTGATAGCAATCATTAGGCAAGGCAATATGAGATCAGTTCTTGCTTACATAAACAAGTTCTTCTAAATGAACAAAAACATTAATAGTGTACTAGACATAGAGATGACATCTAGCACCACACATATAGTAGTTAGATATTTCAGTTTATTGGCCCTTCGGTTTTTGTCTTTGTGGCATTTCAAATACAAAAGAACAATAGAAAAAGAGAAGAAGATGCAACCCCCCCCCCCCCCCCCCCCTTTCTTTTTCTAAAAGGAGACACTAATGATGACGTGAAAGACGGCCAAAAGTATTATCATTTCTGGGAAAACAGCACACACATTAAAGTTAAGTTAGTCTTTTGCCAACTTTAAAAAAACTTTAAAAAGTTCAACAGACAACCCAAAGACTACGAACAGACTTAAGAGGCAGCAGTCCAAATTCAATTCAAAATTTGTGCTACTTATACGATGCACTGCTGTGATGTGGTGGCAGTGTTTTCTCAGCTTACTATTGCTCCCACAGAGGCTATGTAAAAACATGGATCGCTACAAGAAGGTACCACCCAGAATAAATAAATAAACCAAACTGTTAACAAATCATTAATTGCAAGGAGAGTCCTACATTGCCCTTGCTGCTGGGGAAAACTGTATGTTGGGTCAGAGTGACTCTATTCATCTAACAGTACAAACAGCACAAATACAGCACTACTAACTAAGTGCATGAAATATGCAGTTACAATAATATATTCTTCAGTTACCATGACAAATACAGGGCCATTTATGCAAGTGACCCCACATGGAAATGGCAAGTTGTTTTGCTAAGCCTGTTTTTGAGTTTGTGGTAGCATAGTGCTCCCTTGTGCATTCCATCATGCTGTCTATTTTGGCCTTGTACAAAGTTACTCAGCTAATGATGCTAAAATTTCTCCAGCAACATAATTTTATCATAGTAAACTACACCTGGCATTCTCAGGTGCTCTTTTCATTAATAAATATAGTGTAATTTCCAGTTACAAATATATATATATATATAAATATATATAAATATATATATATATATATATGTATATATATGTATGTATGTATATATATATATATATATATATATATATATATATATATGTATATATATATGTGTATATATATGTGTATATATATATATATATATATATATATATATATATATATATATATACATATATATGTGTGTATATATATATGTATGTATATATATATACATACCATACCATATATATATATGATTGTGACAATGTGATTCATTATATATATGTATATGTATACATATATAATGTATATGTATATATATGTATGTATACATATACATATATATATATATACATATACATTATATATATGTATACATATACATATATATAATGAATCACATTGTCACAATCATATATATATATATATATATATATATATATATATATATATATATATATATATATATATATATATATATACACATACCATACCATATATATATATATATATGATTGTGACAATGTGATTCATTCTTGACAGATAAAGTGCATATCTTCTCAAAACTTTATTAATCAATCTCTTCCAAACATATCACAATGAAAATTGTGGGAGTTTAAATAGGAATAAACAGAGGATTGTGTCTGAAAACAAAATTATTCCAACTTTATGGGCGACAGTGTATATGGTTTGGTTTTTGTTTTTTTTGGTTAATGAAAGAACTTTCGTAGCTTTACAAACTATTTTGAATAATGGAAACATCACTCATTTGTTTATTTGAAAATGAGAAAAATATTCTTTTACCCTCTGACCATCTGTCAAACACTCCACTTGGTCTATCAGCCAAAACTATTTCTGCCAGCATCAGTCAGTATGAATTGGGTTGAGAAATACAAGGTAGAGGTCCTACCCACCTACAGGGCTGACTGATGTGATCCACAAGGTCAACGAGGAAACAAGTTTGGAATAATAGCATAACAAGTAACATAAAGCAAACTTTTAACATGTCACTGTGTGACAGCTGACAACAATCGATGCACAGAGTGTGCTCTGCTGATCTGATTTGACAGGGGAATGTTATGAATTCAGGTTATTTTAGTGAGAACATCCACCATGCACAAATGGGACATACTATACTTAACTTAATGGCCACATAAAATCACAAGAAATAATTTTCTCACTCATCAGAAGTGGTATATTGCAGACAGTTGTGGTTTTATGTGCTAAAGATTTATTGTTGATATGCATGTGGTCATTTAGAAACTTGGTGTGAAAAGGCCTTCACAGTGGTAAAATTGTTGTGAATTATATAGTATTTGTCATGACCTTCTGCAAGTATTTAGAGAAACCTTTCCATTTTTTCCCTCTAATTTTGTACTTATAAACATGCACACATGTTGTATACGCACACAGACCCATAAGGAGGACCCCTCAAATGATTCACGTATCAAAGTGGAAATCTATACATGCAACAAGCATCCAAGTGCAGACACACCCAAATAAGCACATTCTGGGCATTACACTATGTGCATCTGAAATAAATATACATGGAATTCAAGCCAAGAAGGATTTTTTTGAGAGGATTTGCAAATAATCCAAATAGATGTAGAGAACTTTTCACATGTTCAGAAAATGACTTCCAGATTACTAGAAATTATTGGGAGGAAAAGTTAATTACAAACAAATTTGCTGCTGAAATCAGCCAAAACCTGGTTGCCAGATAAAAAATGATTTAATAGTGAATGAGACAGAAAGTTAACGACAGACAAATAATTAAAAATCACTCATCTCACTCATTCCCAAGCACAAAAGATCCTTATAGTAAAAAAGTTTGACTTGTCATTGAAAGAAAAGGCACAGGTCTAACTAATAACATTAATTGTGGCTCTCCACTTATGTGTGCCAGTTCCAGGGCTGTGGTATTACACATGTAGGCCCGATGGCAGGCATTACTGGCGCCAAACAGAGCCATCATAGTTCACCTGTGTTTGACAACTCAAAATGTCTGTAGGGCAAAAGGCTTGTTGATCATTTAAGACAACTGTAGCACATTAGCACAAAAAAGCACAAAAAAGAAAAACAGGTTCCACACATTCATTAAATTACTGATTTAATGAACCATTGGTAAGTATTAAGCAAGGTGGTTGTATATTTTTTAATTTGTAATGTGTTGTACTCAAACACAGCAAAGTGCTTCCCTCATACAAAATGAAATAACTGTAGGTTTGGGCAAAAGGGCTCAGTGGTACAGTGTGATGTTGTTCCGGTAGAATATACATCAACATGTTAATGCACTTTATTTCATTGTGTAAAGGTGCTTTTCAATTTAATAGTTATATCATGTCACATTGGTATCATCAGCTGAAATCGAGTTTGAAAGTTTTTGCCAAATTTGTGATAAATGGCACAACTGATATTATGGGTCTCACAGGTGCCATGGGTGGTACCGTGACATTTAGCAGGTTAAAATGCAGTTTGATGAATTACAGCACAGAACAGAATTATCCAACCAGCTTTCTGTGTGAGGAGCAAAACCATAAATGCGAAAGAATCACTCAACACAAATACTTTACACTACCTGGATTAGGCAGACTCATACTCACACGCACAAACACACAAAGTAAACCTAAGCCCCTCCCCTGACTACGCATCCACAGATCCAGTGCAACATTCCTGGTGGGAGCACCAGTGGGAACCTGCCAGGCTCAGCGTCCTAAGAAGGGCGGGAGGCAGCTGTGAGAACAGAGCCGTCTCAGGGACCAGGACAGCAGCATCATTATGAGCCCCCAGGATAAATAACCCAACCTTAATGCAACACAGCGTAGCTAGGCCAGGGCTAGCCAACCCTTGTCAAACGGGCCTCAGATAGCCCGGCCCACAGCACCCAACATTTTGACAAGTATACAGGAAATCCAGATAAATACATAAATAAATAGGAGTGTTGTAGTTGGCAGGCCTGCGTTGTTTGAGAATACCTCTGTATATTTGGATTGCTACATGAAGCTCCCTGCACTGCTGGAAATTAAGTGTCTATATGGGCCTTTCATGGGGCTAAAGCTAGCCTGCATTGCATTGAAATGAATGTGGGGTTTGATGATCAGGAAGGCAATTAAAATGTACCACACTTGAGGTGTTGAATGTTAAGCCTGTGAAAATGTAGATTTAATATGTTCTTGACATCATTATGCATCATTAATGTTAATGATGGTGCTGCTGGAAGGGTTTTTATTGACACATGAACACAATACCTAAATATATATCTGTAGTACATAGAGTAAACCACCACATATCAAATACATGTGAAACAGAGTGCCATGATATCCATGTCATGCTTATAGTCTGACAGTCTTTAATTCAGTCATGAAAGGTTAGTTTAGGTTTGGTTTAGAATCAGTTTAAAGGGCCCAAATTGTGTAGATATAATTTCTTTTTCCCTATCAAATCTGTGCAATCTGATCCACCTCTCAAACCTCTGCTGCCACCACAACACCATGGATGTAAATGGAATATTGTTTGTGCCGCTCAAGGCATTGAAGAATAACATTTAAACTCAACAGTATTGTGTCCTTCCCGATTTCTTTGGATAATCCACAGACCTCGCTGTCAACAGTTTTCATATAAACAATTTCTTTGGTAGAAAATGGTTCCAGTGGAAACTATTGACAATGAGGTCTGTGGATCATCCAGAGAAAGACAGAAATAAGGTTTTCTTTTGGGTCTTTCAAATGTCATTTTATACTTTGAACAACATAATTGTATTGGGATGGCAGTAAAAATCTCAAAAACAAAGTAAATTTAAGTGAAAATAGCCGCATGGATATACCAGTGAGGCAGTGGTGACGTGGGGCGCCTGTCCTCTGGGCCGCTTGAGGCCCACAAGACAGTTAGAGCTGGCCCACAAGGCAATTAATAAATACAAAAAAAGCAACCTTGGAACATTGAGATAAAAGAAAAAACATAAAATAGTAGACAAACACGTCCTTCCAGATGGTCCCTTCTTGGTTAAGGCCAGAGAAAACATGAACATATGCTCACATGCATCATAGTGACTGTCAAGAAAAGAAAAGTACATGCAAAATGTTGCGCTTTCCAAGAGAAACAGATAAACACTTATTCTTTTGTTGAAGTAAAAGCCAAAGCAATGTACCTTGTGGTGACGCGCTTGCAGTGATGAAAAAGGCCAATCTTGAGCATCATTACAGTTCAAAACATACTAAACTGGATGAGTTGCAAAAACAAGCAGCTTTCACAAGAACGCATTCTGACATACACAGTGTTATGCAGAAGAAGTTTTGTGGTAATTCAGCTAATAGCTAAGAAGCTGAAACCTCACTCAGGAGGAGAATTTGTGAAGGAGTGCTTTATTGCCACTGTGGAGTTGCAAGCACCGGACAAAGTAAAAAAAGTTTGTCTTGAAGAATCATAGCAGAGTGGATAAACGATATGGCGCGGGATATAGGAAAAACACTAAAGGACACAACAAGAAATTTCCAGTTTTTCTCTGGACTGTGATGAAACAATAGACATACCAAATTCTACCCAACTAGCCATTACAGCCAAGTTTGATACGATGGAGGACCTGCTTTACAAGCCATGCATTGCACAAACAAAGGTGGGGATTTGAGCAACCATGGTTGGCCCACAAAAGGGATTAACTGCACTGGCCAACAAAGAAAGTAGTCATCTCAGTTTTGACCCAAGTGATTTAGTTGTATTCCACTGCATCATACAACGAGAGAGTCTGTGTGCACATTCCTTGAAGCTCCACAATGTAGTGACAACTGTCATTTCCACCATTGACTTTTATTAAAAGCAGAGGGCTAAACAGCCATCAGTTCAAGGGGCTACTGATTGAGCTTGAATCTGAGTACAGAGATCTGGTTTACCATTGTGAGATGTGATGGCTGAGTCACACAAATATGCTTACAGAGTTTTACAAATTAAGGGAAGAGCTAAAACAATTCACAGAGATGAAGTGAAAACCCGTTATGGAACTCAGTGATAGCAAGCCTTCATGGTGGACATTACCAAGCATCTCTCAGAGCTGAACATCAAGGCTGAAGGTCCCAACCAGCTTCTCAGCTGTCTTTTAAATGTGAAATCATCTGAAGTGAAATAAAAGCTGTGGCAAGTGCAACTGGAAAGGGGTAACACTGCATGTTCTTACTCTCAAAGAACAATGGCCCGCTGTGACATCTGAATATGCTGGTGAGTGTGCAAAACTACTTTAGGCATTTGGCAAGATGTTTCAGGACATGAAAAGTAAACAAAGGGAACTAAACATATTTGTTACGCTGTTTAATGTGGAACCAGCTGTTGTGCCTGACAACCCACAACACAAAATCACTGAGCTCCAAAGCAATGATGAGCTCAAAGCTAGTTACAATAACCTCCCTCTTCTTGAGTTCTATGAACTGTATGTGTGCAGACCTGCCAACCTTCGAAGAATTTTATGAGTACAGTTTATTGCACTTACAGTGACGTAAGGATGTAGTTGTCACCTCCAGTTTTCACCTGGTTCACTGTGTGAGCAGCACACACTGATGCTCAGCCCCACCAGGTGATCCATACAGCTGTTTAATATAGAGATCATCATCATAGCCATAAAGAAGATCTCTCATTAAGACTTTGCTTTCTTATATTGAACCAACCAAAACCAGCAAAATGTCGCTGCCGAGTACTTTTAAACAGCACACAGGCGTTTAAGGCTGAGCTGCAGGGTTGAGTAGAGGTGTGTGGCGAAGCTAACAGCTAACACAACAGCGTCCTACAGCCGCTACCTCTGTAGCCGCTTACTGACGGAGCAACTCTGTCCTCCATTCAGTGTCCGGACCTTTTATACAGAACAGCGAGGCAGAATAGTCTGCCGTGAACAGACTCAGAGAAGAGCACCGCAATGACTGCAAATAGCAGCAGAGGCTAACGTTAGCTGCTCCTCTCCTCCGTCTCGGGCGCAGCTGACTCCTCCGTGCAGCAGACACACACACACACACACAGCAGTGGAGAACTGTGATAATTTAACCCAGTAATTTAGATGCAGTAATGGTCTGCTTGCTTCCAATATCATTGTAACAATTTATTGATATTTGGAAATTGACCCACGGGTTGCCCATGCCTGCTCTGTGTGTTTGTTGTGATAATAATGTCGAGTATCACATCATGTATATTATTATTATACCTTCGGAAATCCGAAGAATACAGGGAAACGTGACAGTTACCATTGCAACACACATCGAATAGATGAACCTTGTAACCTTGACGAGTGGTTAATATTGGGCTAATTCAACGTCTTTATTTTACCTTTTCAATGTTATCAGGTGAACGGGCGAAAGGGGACCGGCCTATCTGACTGGCTTGCTTGCAGCACTGAACTGAACTGAGGCGCGAAGCTAGGCGGGGCGGGGTGGTTGGGTGAAAATTAAGCGCTCTGATTGGCCGAAAGCACTCCGCTTACGCGCAGATCTTCAGTGACAACCTGGTGACAACTTGACTGAAACTGGCAAAATGCGAGATCAAACAATATGCGTACTTTAGAAAATGGAATCGTACAAGCGTACTAGGAGGTCAAAATGCGTGACCACTATGCAAAATGCGTACATGTTGGCAGGTCTGTGTGTGTCCCATAAACTGTAAAAAATAATGGACGTAGCCAGGGGTCACCCATCGGTTTGTGGACTCTTACTTCTTACTTACAATACAATCAGACTTTTAGGAGCCAGTGAAGTCACCCCCTGCTGAACATTAGAGAGAATGCAAAGTAATTTCTGCATTGGCTATATTTTTCACACCTGGAACTACCCACTTGGCACGTCCTGAGGATTTTCCCATTCTGAGGAGGCATGCAATTTTCATCTGTTTGGAACAGCCTACTGCTCAGAGCAGTTCTCCAAACTGACTCCTGCAATGACTTGGTTCCGCTCAAGACTGATTGAGTTAAACTTGCAAAACCAGCTGCAAGTAGCATCACCATCACGATCATCTGATATCAGATGCCTTGCAAAAGAAAAGCAGTCTCAGACATCTCATTAGAGGTTAGTGGAACATTCAAGAAGCATGTGAGGCATGTTTGGGAAGCATGTTAATTTAACAGTTCAGTTATTATTAATATTAAAATATTAATAAAATGATTGAGGTAAATTTCAATTCCTTCATTTTACATGGCTCTCAAAGGATGTTATAAAAAACTGAAATGGCCCTTGATAGGAAAAATATTTCCTGCCCCTGCAGTTGAGCTATACAGAAAAATATGTGATTTTGAAATTTGGGTGAACTGACCCTTTAAAATGATGGATCAATATTATCACATTGGCCTTTTGCCTTTGCCTTTGTGTGGCAGTTGAATATTTTAACCATTACATTGCGCTTTTTGATTTAGCAGCTTTAAGCATGTTTTGGTGCCCAATCTTTAACACACTGAAAAAACCCTTCATGATGTCTCAGACTAACAAAGTCTGCATGTTGGGAAGATACAGGCTGCCAGTTTCCCCTCTCCTCTGTTGTTCTATTCTTTTTCTCTGCCAAAGCTCTGGAGAAGGGGAGAAGGGGGGTAAACAATCCCCTTGCTGACGACAGCTGAGACCTAGGACATGTTTTAAATTTGGACACTAATGTTGGCTCTTTTTATTGCCCTTCTGTAATATGTTTTATGTGCCTCCCAAACATTGGAACGGGGCTCGCATCCCTCTCCCCCCTCTATATCCATCTCGTACATCACATGGAGGAGCTGGATGTCAACGCACCCTAGGTTCCCTGCACTTTATCCTTCTCACATGGCTCAATATGGTATTATGGAGCAGCACAGAGAAAGAAAGAGGTGAGAAAAAGTCAGGGAAAGGTAGAGTGAAGAGCATAACTCTTTACAATCATGTCATGAGACTTTTAAGGGAAGAAAACAAATCTGAGAAAGGGAAGAAAGAAAGGTCATCATATGGTGAATAGTTCCAGTGTGTCAAAGCTTTTGCTGACCCAAGCAACAAATTGCTGGCCTTTTAATTAGCAACAGGGCATATTTGTGGACATGAAACCGAATATCTAATCTCCAGTCGTGGTCGGAAAGAAAAGGGAATGACTCAACCAACTCTATTTACCAATAATATACTCTACTTTGTTTCTCGCAGCAGCTCAAAACTGGACTTTATCTTGGTTTGTCCTCAGAGAACTTTTGTACATCTGTAATCACAATATGTGTTTACTTTGCCAAAAAAACGCCTGAATTTCAAAAGTTCTTTCCAAAATTTGCATGAATATTACTTACTCTGATATTAGATATTAGTGCGCACACAAGTGTGCATGAAAAATGAAAAACAATACAGATGATGTGTTACCCTTCATAACTCATGAGTAATATTATATTTAAGAAATACATGTGCATACATACACACACACACACACACACACACACACACACACACACACACACACACACAATGTATATACATTTGGTGCGAATAATATGGGGGTTGAGGGGCAACTCCTCTAAAGTCTCATCTTTCTCTCCTGGTGAAAACAGGCCTTCTCTCACCATGACTGGATTAATGGTGAACACATGTTAGGAGGAGGTCACTTTCTTCCAGTGGCTGCAATTTAGGATTAGTGGAAACATTCGGATGGAAACAGCTCAGCTCCCACTCTGACTTTCACTTAACCCCCTCCTTCTCCCAAGACCTCCCCTCACTTTAAACCCCTCATTCATTTCCCTCAAATCACCAGCTGAATTGCCTCATGCTCTTTCCTACAAGGTCGGCGTGGTTTTTCTCCGAGGAGAAACATAAACAAGACAGACACACAAATGAGGAGAGACACAGTGAAGGAAACGGGGAAAGATGAGTCTCTGAATGCTGGAGACCAAAGCTCTGTGGCAGGGGAATGCACTGGCAGGCAAGCGCTTCGCTGCTCCAGCATTACCAGTGACCAATTGTAAAGCACACACAAAATGCACACATATATGTTTTCTGTCCTTGAGGCGAGTAGTGCTGCTGCAAAGGCATCGGTGTGAACAGTCAGATGGACACACACGCGCACATAATATCATGATAATCCCTCGCAATCCAGGCTACTGTCATGGAGGTATGAATGCCTGCCAAGGACATGTGAGAACCGACACCAAACCAGAACAAATAAACCGCACCGTAAGTTTTTCCCCCACCACAGGGACTGAGTGAAAAGGGAGGAAAGAGGAAAAATGGAGTGAGCAGAGAGAAAAGCTACAGAGGTTTAAAGGGGAGAAAAAGCCCACAGCACGCGGCCCAGAGTGTGCCTCGCATGCAACTGCCTCCCACCCACAGAGCAAGTCTCCAACACACTGTGCTGGCTGGGCCGAGATGGAGAAAGCTGGAGCTGACGCAGTAAGACTAGCACAACTTGAATGGAGATAAATAAAAAGATACCATGATAACAGGAATCTGTATGATACACCATGCAGGAGAAAGATAAAGACTGACAATTTAGGAACAAAAGAAGGTGAGCAAGACAGGAATATATCTGGGAAAAGTGGAAGAGGAAATTATCAAAATTGTCAAAACAATGGAGCACTAAAGGAAACAGCAGAGATGGTTTACACGCAAGCAGGGAAAGAAATAAAATCTGTTATGTATAATCATGATGTGTTGTGTCCACATGCAACTCGTTAAAGTAATTTGTTTTTATTTAAAGCAGCATTGATTAATATATTTACATAACCAATGGATCAAATGTCTATGTGTAATGTACAAGGGGTCAATGTAAGCCATCATCCATTGTTTTGGATTTCTATCGCAGCAGCAGTGTTTTTCAGCAAAAAAAGCCCTTAAAGCCCATCGTGCACAGAATGCAAGCATCAAATGGAAAGCAAGAAGAAAAAAGTTAGCGACTGGCTGGTGAATACAGTGAAGCATCTTGCAGCTAAGACCTTAGGAATTGAGGAAGCCCAAACCAAGGTGAAAAACCTGAATATTGACACAGGATGTCAACTTAGAGCAAATTTTGCAGCATGCCCCGCCAGATGTGTAAAAAGACAACAGATTTCTAACACATTTACCTCACAACTTTATAAAGTGCCCATATGTCAATGGTGTGTTTTTGGCTTGTTCCACTATACCAAAGTGGCCAAAACTCAATTATTACAGCTTTAATACATCACATTATAACATGTAACCTCTATGTGGTAACTTTCTCATATAGTAGTTGTTGTGATTTGTAAGTACCAGGCAGCACATGCTTTTTTAGTGCAGCAGACTGGAGAAGCAAATTCTGACCCTCTGCCCAGAGTGTTGCTATTGTGCCAGGTTGTCACTTGGAGGAACCATTAAGAGGCACTTAGCATTGCTCAAAAATGACACAGTGTGCATTATTATGACAGCTGTAAAACTGCCTGTCTTTTTGCATTGGTATTTCTGTATTTTTATGTATCCTGCATGGGTGTATTGCATTGTTTTGTACACATTGCTCATTAAAAAATTCCAGTATCCAGGTCAATAGTGGCGTTTGGGGGCATGAGGTCACTCGTGAATGTGCCTTCAAGACAGTTGGGGACATAACATTCTCTCCAAGAAGTGGCAATATCTCCACAGGGGAACACTGTTACAGACCAGAATGGGCACACATGAGGTGAGTGTGGCCAAAAGTGAAGGAAAATTGGGTAAGCAAAGGAAAAACTACAATTAGACGAGATGTTATGGTGATGGGAGGAAGGGCAGATGAGGGGCTCAGGCTGTATATGTGGGCTGTGGACAGTGGGGGAAGGAAGCCCATGCCTGACCTCAGCTGCCGCTGCGGAAATTATCCCGCCAATTATCCAGGACGTATTCCCCCAGTGCTCCAAACACTCAGCGGCCAGCCTTTACGACCTTAGGAAACTTTCTGTGTTGTTTTACTGTGGTGACCTCACTTCAGTTAGCGTGCACTACAGCTCTGCTGGGAAGAGGGACTGCTACTTGTCACAACCGAAAAGCATGACGTCAGGGGGGAAGAGAGTTTAAAGATCTGTGCAACCTCTATACAGTAGTCAGCATGGGTTGTTATGTGTGTGCCATGCAGGAGGCAGACAGATGAGAGGTAGATCTTCTGAAGGGGAAAAAAAGTCTCATTAGCAGCTTTGTAAATCATAATAGCCCTGGGCCATATAAACTAAACACTGATTACCATAGTAACATTTAATCAATAAGAAAATAAACCTTAATATACTGTTGATAAGGTAAATTGCTCGACAATTTACTAACAACCAATCACATTACAGAAACAAGCTACGTTTAGTTTCCTTTAGGAACACAAGCCCACTTTTTAGAACAGGCACAGCGGGGTTGGTTGTGTTACAGTAGCCAAACACACCACATGCGATTGTTTGGTCAAGTTGAATAAAATGATGCAAGAGACAAGTGCTCCCTCTGAAGAAAAGTGTTGGGACAGAGAGTGACTGACCAGCAGTCAAAACAAACCTAAAATTAAAATGCTGAGGATGTGTAACATGATATTAGGCATACTTAAAGTAAGAAGCAAACTGATCTATATTTTAATGTATAGTATATTGTTATTATTTACTACCTAAAACTTCACCTGGAAATGCCTGTTATCGCCAAAACCAGCCATTGGATCCATCCTGGAACAAACAGTGATGTCTGTATCTATTATTAGGACAAGCCTTAAGGTATCCAGTGGAGTTTTCTTGTAAACAGACTAAAGTTATTTTTACATTCATTGTTTTCCATCAAAACACTTCTGCATCCTCGCGTACTTGTGATAAAAATAAACCAGGAATCCACATGTAAAAACATTGGTCCATAGTGCTAAAACTGGCCAACTCCACAGGGCATCTTTAAGAAAATCTTAAAGCTCAACAGAAATGTTGGCTTAATTTGTATTATCTTTATCAACCGATA
This sequence comes from Scomber scombrus, assembly GCF_963691925.1. Lineage (NCBI taxonomy): Eukaryota > Metazoa > Chordata > Actinopteri > Scombriformes > Scombridae > Scomber > Scomber scombrus. The sequence continues at coordinate 14,114,013 of NC_084975.1, read as the reverse complement.
GGAAAAACAATTATTGTGCCATATCACCCAGCCCTAAACTGTAGATGAAAGAACTGAGACATGTTTTAGGAGCATATGCACTCACACAGAGTGCACACACAGGCCACTGACAACCAAGCTGTGAAACTGTGGGCCAATCACAGTAATGTTAAAGTCTGTCATAGCCACTCAAATACCGAACTGGGGATATCATAACTTTATCTATTTTTACAACTGCATCTGATCTGATTTAGGCTTAGATGGAGGACTTTCCATGATGCACTGAGCTCCTCTCTTCCTCTTTCCCTCTGTATCCGTACACATTCATGCCCCATTAATGCATGTTACTAACTTGGCATGGTCCCCAGAGTTTTGTGCTTTCCCATCTCACAGGTTTCCGTAAGTTTGTGGAGCTCCTGCTGCCCCCTTGGTCCAGTTTGATGCCCACTGCTACTACTATTATTAGGGTTATCATATTTCTATTATAATTATTGTTGTTGCTGTGCTTTTCTGTGTCTCTCTCTCCTCTCTCGCCCTCCCTCTTTCTCTCTCAACCCAACCTGTTCTGCGTGAAGTTTCTTACCATTAAAAAGGGAGTTTTTCCTTGCCTTGCTGCTATGGCCAAGTCATGAGAGGGAATGTTGGGTCTCTATAAATCAAAGAGTACGGTCTAGACCTGTTCTATGGGAAAAGTGCCCTGTTGTGATTTGGCGCTATATAAATAAAATTGACTTGACTTGACTTGATACAAGTTGTTGGCTCACAGAGAGGCTGAAGGCTGGTGTTAAACAAACTGGAATCAGTTAAGAGGCTGATGCCAACACAGATGCCCACATTTACATAAGTCAATCACTTCATTTGTCAATTGTGTTAATCATAACTAAAACAAATGTGCTGTACAAAATGTTGTCTTGGGGATGTGGTTGGAGGGAAATACTGACACTGCAGTAATGTAATGGATAAAGGATCATATATTTAGTACAAGACAAAAAGTAGAAGACATAAAATAAATAAACTATACATAAAATTCCCTGTACATATATTATATACATATAATAACTATCCAAATAAACAGTATATCATATCCACATATCCTATATGTCCAGTGTCCTTATGGAGCCCCTATGAAGACTGAAGAGAATATCACCTGGTGTCTATGAAAATACAGGAAACAATGTGGTACTGTCATCTAAACCAAGTGTTAAAGACATTTCACTCACCAGACCCTGTTGTACACATTGTACACCAAGTATCACATTCATTTTTCACAGGCAGCAGAGCACGATTAATAACCTTGATCCATCCCAGTGAAACCATATGGATCTGCAGGACAGGATCCAGCAGTCAAATTATTAACATCAGTCCTGATGTGCCTACAGGAGAGGAAGAGTTGGAGAAAGATACAAGGGAGATCTGCTGTTGTAGTGAGAGCACTGAAAACACTGAAATGTGCCGATAGGATCCAGACAAAAATTGCAATAAACAGAGATCGAGTTTTCTTTTTTGACTCAATCAGCATGCAAAATGAGAAACAGAAATGTGAACGTGAGAACTTAGCATTGCAGAGGAAACTGAAAAATATAACATTAACAAGGGAGAATATGTTCCATCCAACAGTCCAAACACGACAATACAATCCATGTTACGCTGCCTCTGATCAGATTAGTATCCTTATCTGCCCCAACCACAGACAGACGTAGCCCTCAAGATATCTGCAGATGTGTGTTTGCATGAGAATGCATGTGCAAGCATGTGTACATGACAAATATTCTGTTTGTGTACTGCACTGAAATTGCTCCAGTACCCTAGCAAAGCCAATGATGTATTGTGTCTATAAATGCATTCCACCCAATCTCTCTCCTGTAAGCACCAGAGGAGGACAGATCCCCGGTGATTATGAAGCAATGACATCATTAAAACAAGAGAGACATCACTAGAAATGTTCACATGATGTTATTTGTATCTTTTGACAAACACAGTGTGAACATTTTTAATAATGCCCTGATTCCCGGCAGATTATCTCCTGATGTAATAAAATAGCATCTAAAACCTGCAGTTCATAAATTGTGCCCGTTAAGCTTTTTCCCATTATTATACAGCAGAAACTGTGTCAGTGTGTTGGTCACTCAGGACGAGACACTAAAATCTCCATAGGTTCCCATTTTAGCAGCTAGAGGAATATGTATGAACTGTGAAGACTTACAATAGAAATGATGTAGCATGACATCAGTAAATTGAGCAGTCCTTGGACCTTGGGGATGGGTTGTCAGTGAGGATCAGGGGTAATGAGAAGGTCAAGATTTGTTTCATCACGTGTGGAAAATGTTCCATATCAGTAAAAAAAAAAAAAAAAAAGCTCATCTAAATTTCACCTAGGCATGATAGAATATCTGACAAACAGAAAAATTCCAGTTTGTTCAGTGTAGTGTTAGCTGTGTAGGGCTTTGGTGGCAACAACTATGACAGACAACACCAAACTGCAAAATGTCATGAGGATTTATTGGAGGCAAACTTCCCACGAGTGGAATTCTTTGGCATTTACTTGTTATCTTGCTTTACTGTGCTTATTTGTTTTTTTTTTCTTGCAATGGCAGTTGTAGATTCAAGACTGCTCTGATAACATACATCTATACAACAAGGACGCAGGGGAAAAGTAGGTAATAGTATAACAAATAGGCAAATGCATAAATGTACTATTCTACAGACAAAATAAATAGAATAGTTAATATGACTCATTAACTGCTCCTAAAATGGTCACAATAAATAAAGGAGCAATGCACAACATTACAAATGTATAAAAAAATGATTACTACTACTACTACTAATAATAATAATAATAATAATACTACAACTACTACTACTAATGCTAATAATAATAATAACGATAATAATAATAATTAACTCGCAAGCGGCGATGGCGGGCCCTCGCTCACCCATGCCACCGCGGGGCCTGAGGCATGGCGGGGCTGTGGCGTGAAGCAGAAAGTGAGAAAAAACCTGGAAGGAGGCCAAAAATGCAATGTTTCGTTCATCCAGTAGGGGGCAGTCACAGGTAATTACACATATGGTCTGGTTTGTTCAGGGCGGCCACTCATCAGTCATGTGAAGTTTGGAGTGAATTGGACAAAGCATGAAGGAGTTATGAGAGGTTGATGGTTCATCCACCAGGGGGCAGTAGAGTGTAACAAAACACAAGCGGTTGCGTTCAGGGTGGGACAGTGATTACACATGTGAAGTTTTGTGGAAATCGCACAATGATGATGTAAAATATGGCACTTCCTGTTTCCACTAGGGGGCGACACGAGTGAGATCGCCTATGAGCGAATTGGAAACGTTGAGGTCGGCACCCTGGACCTGTGTACCAATTTTCATGATGATACGAGTTCAATAAAGCCATGAAAAAGCCAAACGTATTTTCATGGCGAGGAATTGATGGTCGCCGCGTCGCCACACGGACGCCATTACTCGTAGCTTCACAGTCTTCATAATGTAGCTTCACCAACTGGTTCTGAATGAAGTTGATGGGGCAAAGTATGTAATTTTAATGAATCTTAGTTAACTTCCTGTTACCACCGGGGGGGCGCTATGAGTTACGAGGGAAGTTAATATATCGGGACGTTCAGGGCGGAGCCATCATCATGTCCAGCAAGTTTGAAGCTGATTGGATGAAGTATGTGGGCGTGAGAGCCACTCGTATGTACATGGCGAGCACGCCAAAGTTAGTTGAGCCCTGGCAGACACGCCCTTTGACCTACGGATGCGCAGAGCACAACTTAAGCTCAGCTAGGTCTGGAGATGTTGCGTACCTAATTTGAACTTGATCGGGCGAACGCTGTGGGAGGAGTTAATTTTAGGCGGAAAAATCAAAACCAAAATGGCCGACTTCCTGTTGGGTTGAGGTCATGAGGTCAAGAGGCTTTTTTGCATATGTGGGTATAATACATATGTGTACCGAATTTTGTGAGCATAGGACAAAGTTAGCAAAATTCCCTATGGGCATTTTTGGACTTTGTAGGGGGCGCTATTCCGCCATTCTGCGTCGACTATGTGCGACCACCCAAAAATATCGAATTTCGGATGAGGCCGGACGTCCGTGCAAAAGTATAAGCATTTTCGCATTTGGGAAAGGGGCGAAATTGGGGCACGAAATGTCGGAATAATAATAATAATAATAATAATAATAATAATAATAATAATAATAATAATAATAATAATAATAATAAACATTACAATTTCAATAGGGCTTTCGCCAGGCGACTTGCAGTCGCCGCTCGGGCCCTAATAATAATAATAATAAACATTACAATTTCAATAGGGCTTTCGCCAGGCGACTTGCAGTCGCCGCTCGGGCCCTAATAATAATAATAAACATTACAATTTCAATATAGCATTTTTCCCCGGGGGTCTTCCATACCACATGATTACTTGATTACTTTGGGGTCACTTGCACTTTGGGGTCACTTGCACGTTGGGGCATGAACGAATTTCAATAGGGTTTTTTCGCCAGGCGACTTGCAGTCGCTGCTCGGGCCCTAATAATAATAATAATAATAATAATAATAAACATTAAAATTTCAATAGGGCTTTCGCCAGGCGACTTGCAGTCGCCGCTCGGGCCCTAATAATAATAATAATAAACATTACAATTTCAATAGGGCTTTCGCCAGGCGACTTGCAGTCGCCGCTCGGGCCCTAATAATAATAATAAACATTACAATTTCAATATAGCATTTTTCCCCGGGGGTCTTCCATACCACATGATTACTTGATTACTTTGGGGTCACTTGCACTTTGGGGTCACTTGCACGTTGGGGCATGAACGAATTTCAATAGGGTTTTTTCGCCAGGCGACTTGCAGTCGCTGCTCGGGCCCTAATAATAATAATAATAATAATAATAATAATAAACATTAAAATTTCAATAGGGCTTTCGCCAGGCGACTTGCAGTCGCCGCTCGGGCCCTAATAATAATAATAATAATAATAATAATAATAATAATAATAATAAACATTACAATTTCAATATAGCATTTTTCCCCGGGGGTCTTCCATACCACATGATGACTTGATTACTTGATTACTTTGGGGTCACTTGCACTTCGGGGTCACTTGCACGTTGGGGCATGAACGAATTTCAATAGGGCTTTCGCCAGGCGACTTGCAGTCGCCGCTCAGGCCCTAATAATAATAATAATAATAAACATTACAATTTCAATAGGGCTTTCGCCAGGTGACTTGCAGTCGCCGCTCGGGCCCTAATAATAATAATAAACATTACAATTTCAATAGGGCTTTCGCCAGGCGACTTGCAGTCGCTGCTCGGGCCCTAATAATAAACATTACAATTTCAATAGGGCTTTCGCCAGGCGACTTGCAGTCGCCGCTCGGGCCCTAATAATGATAATAATAATAATAAACATTACAATTTCAATAGGGCTTTCGCCAGGCGACTTGCAGTCGCCGCTCGGGCCCTAATAATAATAATAAACATTACAATTTTAATAGGGCTTTCGCCAGGCGACTTGCAGTCGCCGCTCGGGCCCTAATAAACATTACAATTTCAATAGGGCTTTCGCCAGGCGACTTGCAGTCGCCGCTCGGGCCCTAATAATAAACATTACAATTTCAATATAGCATTTTTCCCCAGGGGTCTTCCATACCACATGATTACTTGATTACTTGATTACTTTGGGGTCACTTGCACGTTGGGGCATGAACGAATTTCAATAGGGCTTTCGCCAGGCGACTTGCAGTCGCCCGTCGGGCCCTAATAATAAACATTACAATTTCAATATAGCATTTTTCCCCGGGGGTCTTCCATACCACATGATTACTTGATTACTTGATTACTTTGGGGTCACTTGCACTTTGGGGTCACTTGCACGTTGGGGCATGAACGAATTTCAATAGGGCTTTCGCCAGGCGACTTGCAGTCGCCGCTCGGGCCCTAATAACAATAATAACAATAATAATTTGTAAAATGTTTAATAATGCACTGAAGCCACCTTTATTTGAGCAAATAAGATGCTTATTGTATTCTCATAAACAGGCCAACTCACACCTCAATGTATAAGTCAAACATCTGTTTTGATAAAAGAAAAATGGATAAACACTCATATGGGTGTAACTCTCAAACCTTTGATACCGATATAAAGTTATTAGGTTTTCTGAGAAATATTGGAGACTCTGGAGAAGCTTTCACTTGTGTCAGTTCTTTGTCGTAGTAAACTTGCTCCAGTGTCATCACTTTATGGTTGAAGCTCTGGAAAAAGCTAGAAAGTGAGGCTTTTTAGTCTAGAAAATTTCACAAAAAAGTCTTCCCAGGGTGTCAATGAAAATCTATTTCAAATTTATATGTAAATTTAGGGAAATAATTGTCACTGAAATTTCATAATGCACCTAATAAAACAGTTAAAGGATAACGTGGGACCTCATGCAGTGCTTCGTGCACTGGAGCAGGCAGACCTTTAAATCTATGCAGTGATATTTGGAGTAAAGAGCAACACCTACACCTACACACCAGCAGTGTTTGTTTTCCATTCATATAGGATGTCTGGAGACATGGCAGCAGAGAAGAAACGGTCAAAGCTATGTAGGAAATAACTTAATGACAATAAGTTCCAGTCATATCAATGTCATGAGCGAGATCTAAATCAGGAAATGGATAGGTTGGTAAAACTGGCACCGATCAACAAATCCAAGGATTCATAAATGAGAATTTATGAATGGCTTAAGCTTGACTGCATCTCTGAACACTGTTGTTAAATGCTTTTAAGTGGCATACCATTTTATACATAGTAAAGTCTATTAAACTACCTTTAATTTAGATTTTTTTAGATTGGGCGTTTCATTGCTTAAGGTGGATTACTTACCAAATTCTTTGCTGCGTGTAATACCTGGCAGTGCTTCAGTCTGGCAGTGTGTTATACATCCAAAGATCAGACAAGTTACAGTTTGAACAAATTAAATTGAAAACAAACTAATAAAAGAGTAATAAAACAAGTATGTATTTATGAGCTGTGTTAATAATGTATGTATAAATAATTCCCTGACAGTGTTGGATTGTTGTTCATACAACATTTTTCCTTTTCCACAGTTCTATTGACAATAACACAAAGTAACGAGAAACTAAGTGATTCATTGCTTTACTGTTAGACATGGGGTTTGTCTTTGTATTTCTTTTTAATGGCCTGTTTGATAGATGGCCCAGTCCTTTTTTAGTACTTTCCCACAAAGGTAGAGTGCCAAAGGGCGGAGAAAGGGGCAATGAAGCAACGGGTAGAAAGGAAACCAGGAAGGAGGGAGAGTGTGACAAAGGGGAGGAGAGTTAAAGCAAAGCAGAGAAGCGGAAGTGGACATCGAAATGTAATAGTAAGAAGTAGTGAAAGGCTGGAGAAGAGAGCTCCATTTATAAATGCATCCAGTCAGTCCCAGCATGAGGGCATGCAGTGGCACGACCACTGAAATTTCCAGCTAAGGGGGGTACAGTCCAAAGGCAGAAGGGGGCAATCCAGGGGGGTAAATAGGGGTTCCTAGAAAAACACAAATCAGTTATTCATTTCCCTCCTCCTCCCCTGATACTTCAGCCCTCTCTTTCTTAGCCAAGGAAATCATCAGTGACTGCTGTTTAAAGCAGTGACAGGCCCAGTCTTGTACAAACTCCTTCAACTATGGCGTCACTATGGGAAATGGTTGTCCATTCAAAGGGTTAGCCCTGTATCATATCAATATCTCTGAACTTATAATTGTTGTCTGATTGAGGAAACACCAAGTAAAACTCCCCCTACAAGAAAGTACATTATTCTTTTGTAAGTGTATGAGGCCTCGACTGTTCACACGTATACATTTAGTCAGGTACCGCATTGTGTAGATATTTTTGTAAATGTTACAGGATGCATAAAAAAGGAGCTTGTAGATATTTTTTGTAGACCATATCCTCATTTTCTTTTAGAAAGCTACTATCCTATATTTTTCCACATTAGTATCTCCATTTATGAATATGAATGAAAGCTTGTCAAAGAAATTCCATATCACTCCATTTTCCACGCTGATAGCTGCTACTGAAGCATTCCAGACGGGTGTGTGTCATTACGTCTGTCTAATCCCGCATTACTCTCCATTACTGAGACATGGCTTAATGATTCCACTATCTCCACAAATGAGCCTACCGCTGTTTTTCTGCCTCTCTCACACACACTGACACACTGTGAGATATGCCCATACACAAGCAAACAAACTTGCACACAAATGTTTTCACTTTGTGCATGGCTCTGCCTTTGAGAAGCCCTTCCCAAGTCATTTAATGCATGCAGGACTTTGAGTAGCCAGTCATGTATATCTTATAATGTCAGCCACATATGACACAAATTTTATTGGGTGATTTACAGGTTAACAGTTCCTGTTGAAACCCACCCAGTCTTACAGAATGAATGGAATGAAATCTAAACATAAATCAGTTCATGGGGTCACTTCGTAAGGCAAGACTCTGGCTCAGAAAGTAGTGGGACTGTGCACACTCACACACAAAGACACACACACACACAAAAAAAACACTACTAAGCCTGAGGATGGATATGCTGTATAAAAGACATGTCTTTCCAGATATATTGTGGCTTTTACAGCTGCTGGCTTGTGTTCCACTTATCGCCCTTTACTTTTACACACACAGTATATCACTCAGCTGCCTCCCAGCTCACTGCACTGCTAATCCAGTGGGCAAGAGAGCCAACAGGGAAGCCCAGATTGTCATTGGAGCAGGGTCATCATGTAGGGCAAACAGAGTGCAGGATCACACTTACAGCCAGATCACACAAAACCTTTTTAACTGTGGAAGATTTTTGTTTATGCACATGCATGCATGCTACAAATGCATGCAGTGTTTACTGTATGTTAAATACCAGAAACACCCACATCCTGTGCATACGGTACACCACATAAAACTAGAGTTAAGTATCACTATGCTAGTTTCTAGGGCTGCAACTAAAAGTTACTTTCACTATGGACTCATTCATCCAACCTTTTTTTTTTTTTTTTTTAAGAGTAATATTTAATTAAGTAATAATTAATTAATCAATCTATGAAATACATTTTTAAAACACAAAGCCCATGCTGCAACCAGAAAATGTTTGGCCTTTTTGCTATAATTAGCTGATTTTCAAAATTGTTGGAGATTAAGTTTATGTCAATCCACAAATCAATTAATCAACTAATTGTTTCAGCACTGCTCATATCAGCATATTTTTTCCAATACCTTATTTGGTGAACATGTTTTCATTTACTAAGAGAGTCAAAATTCTCAAATGTTACACACAAGAAACTATACAAGAACTTTAATAGAGATTTATTAGAAAAAATGTAAAAAATTAAAAAAAATTAAAAAATTAAAAAAATCCAGTAAAAATTAGGAACAAAGAATCAAAAAATAAGTAAACATTACAAATCTAATGCCAGCTTTCAGTACCTGTTTTACAGTAGCATCACAGAGAGATTTGGGTTGTTACTTATGAAGTACTGTGGTTTCATATCCAGCCCGACATGAAGCCATAGTTTATACATACGCACATACAGTACACATTAACATACTCTACACTACATCATGTGGTGACCGGCCATGTCATAACAGATTCATGGCATATTCAGTTTATATGCACAGAAAACTCAGCTGTAATTGGTGTATGTGGACCAAGCATTGGCCACAACAGTAGTGAATGTTTGGTAGCTTGGTGGCACAGAGGGACAGCAGCTGACATGATCTCGGGGAGGCCTGAGTCATCCAGCTGAGCAAACAGATGAGGCTGGAGTCCAGACACTGTCAATAAAAGCCAAAGCTCTGAACTAACACATGGACTAATGCAACCCAGGAGGGCAAGAGCTGGAAAGTTGCCTCAAAATGCTGAATGTTGATGAAAGTTTGCAGGACCTACAAAGCCCCCACCCAAAAGGAAAACACAAATAAATGTAGACAAATAACACATTTGGGAAAGAGTCTGGAGAAGTAATTAAGCGACTCAGTTCTTGAAAGTTAAGAATCTTTTAAAACATTAAAGATGTGCATCAACTCTGTGATTTTCCTTTTAAAATACATGTGGTGAAAACTAAAGAATCATGGTCTTCTGTGTTCTGCAGACACATTCGAATTCATGTGTGGAAAGGCTGCACAAATGAAGGTGATAATATTCCAGAAAATTACGTGTTGTTTTCCAAGAACTATGCCATTGTGCAAAAAAAAAAAACCAGGAAACTAACTTTCTAAAAACACTGAAATGTCCATATTACTATTAATGTAAGCATGCCAAAGCTGCAGAAAACAAACTTCAACACCATGAGGTTAATACCACATGTCCACCTATCAAGCCTAATGGAAAATACTCACTTTTGGGCCATTGTGGTCTTATTAGGACCAGTGTGTCTGTTCTGGCATAAGACACTGGCAGATTGACGCCTTAGGTTGGACCTGCCTCCTGTAGCTATAAGTCATGGCTGGTTAGTTCTAATTAAAAACATCACACCTTCCAGCTGTAATTTAACCCATGGCTGCACACATGACACACACAAATATGCTCACACACTGAGCGGGATCTCTGACACAGACCTTATACAACATTATCTGGTTATGAAAGCTCTGTCAACACTATAGCTCCTCTGAGCTTAGGATGATTGCCGTTCTGCTCCTACAGAAGTTCAGCATGGTGGCTCAGAGACCAATAGTACAGTCAGTGACTCTCATAAATATACTAGTGCAGCAATCTGCCTTAGCAAGTAGAATTATCTCACCCAAATGGCAGAATATTTTCCCTATTTTATAAAAAAATAAGCCCTGGAGGCTACGCAGGGAACTAAATGACTGTTAAGAGGCGGTGTTTTTTGCAGTGTGGGCAGCCTCGAAAGTAAAGTGAAAACAGCTGAGAAGTGATACAGTGCAATCATCACCAGAGCTGAAAATCAGTCTGCAATAATGTAATTTAGTTTTCAACTCTTTTACATCACAATTGTATTGTATTTGTACCTGGGTATATGTAGTGTCTTTAGCCATGAAAAATGTTTCATATTTGTCTCCTTAGTGACTGCATACTATGACAAAAGTGAATTAAACATCACAGCTTTGATCCTTCACCTGCTCAAAATTAAAACTATACAGTATGTCATAACAAAGATACACACTTGACTAATTATGTTTATTGTAAGTTGTTTGGAAAAGAGCATCACTTAAATACCTTAAATATTATTTATTTGTACTTTAAAGGCTAGAAGTCCTGGTATCTTAATAAGTACACATGACACGGTTATAGGTTTGATTCCTACAGTAGAGTGGAGCTGTATGCAACATGAAGTCAGAGAAAGGGACTTCATAAAGGTTAACAGAGGGTTAAAGAGGACAGATCATTACAATAGTCAGTTCACTTCCAAAAAATATGCGAGCGTACATGATTGTGATTACACCAACAGCTAAGCCACTCCTTATAGATAACTTCTGCGTGACACATGCAAAGTAAAGAAAGATTCATGCCCCATAAAAATAGTCAGAATCTCCTTGGTAGCAAATAAGCCATAAAATGCAGAGGCAAAAATCTCCGGCATCTGCTTTTCAAAAGGGCCATAAGGGAGTCTAGGCTTTCTCTTGGTTACATAAACAATGGGGCTTTAAAGTCCAAATGCCTTTAACAGTACAGCTACTGCCTGGCCACTATGACTGTTTCCTCCCTCCCTCTTTGCAGAGGCTCACCCTATAGGCCACGTTGGCTGAGTAAAGCAGCGTCCTAAAATGAACTGAGCTCCAAAATTCCAACAAGGTTCATAACTATATGCTTTGTAAGTATAAACATTTTCACCATCATTTCAGAAAAACTAGATGATGTGAGATATACATATCACTACATCAAGGTCTCATAAAATTGCAGGACAAAATTACAAGGGAGGAAAATAAAGGTTACAAACACAATTAATGTTGACAGAAAGCTAAATAAAGGATTTACGAGAAAATTAAATATAAAAGCAGAGGGTGAGAGAGGAAGGACAATGTCATGCTACTTTGAACGTTCCCAGCCTGAGAAAAGACAACACCAGCTCTTGTTAAATTTGTTTACATCTTTCAAGCAACTCATTGTTTTTAACAAGGCCAAGAATTTTCTCAAAAGCAGAAAACTGAGCTTTGTTTTTATTTGAGAGAAAAAGGGAAAGTGAGCATTTCCCTCGATGCGAGCCAGCAAGTACTTTATTAGAAGTGATAGTGCTTGTGTCTATGTGCATGTGTGCCTTTGTGTGTGTGTGTGTGTGTGTGTGTGTGTGTGTGTGTGTGTGTGTGTGTGTGTGTGTGTGTGTGTGTGTGTGTGTGTGTGTGTGTGTGTGTGTGTGTGTGTGTGTGTGTGTGTGTGTGTGTGTGTGTGCGTGTGTGGGTTGGAGAGTGCGTTGAGCGTATGTGTGAGTGTTTACACAGCTGAAGTGGAGAGCGGAATCACTTCACCTGGCGGTGGTTCCTGGGGTGTCTGCTGTGATCCCATTAAAAGGCAGACAGACTCTGGCACCCTCTCCAGAAAACAAGAGGACATCACTAACCAAAATATCCCCGCAATAGAGCTCAAAAAGCAGGCCAAATCCCTACAAACCCCTGCTGAATTTACTTAGAGGGCAAATGGTTCCCTCTCTAAAATCCTGATAGCTGATTGCTCTGGCAGGGTTCAGGTGGATCTGCTGAGTGGCCTCCAGCCCAGTTTCCACTCCATTCAAGTTTCCACTCAGACCCAGACTTGCCTCCACACCTCCCTCTCGTCTCTCTTGCTCTGACTCCAACTCTCCCTCTTCACATCCTCCCCCTCAGGCCCGATTCAAAAGCCAAAAACATTCACGCCAGATTTAGTATAACCTCCATATCAGTAGGTGTTTAAGTATCTATCTATCTGTCCGACTGTCTGTGTTGCTCTCCCTGTTTTTCCTCTGGTCCTGCCTTTCTCCTTACCATCATCAACTTGTATTGTAGCTGTCCTTGGAGCTTCCTGCTGGATGTGACTCATCTGAGAAGATATCATGCCGAGCACAGTTATGGTGAAGATCAAACCAAACTCAACAACCCAACTCCTTGATTTATTCATCTCACTAATAGCTCTTCTGAGTCATGGTGTGAGTTACGGGACAGAGGACTGCAAAGCCGGGTCCAGCATTACTGTAAACTATCAATCCCAAGCTCTCATCAGTAGCACCACACTAAACCTGCCTGCAAGTCTGCCTGTTTCCAGGAAAACAGAGAGGCCTTAATGGCCCCACTGTGATACCAAGTGCTGGGGGATTGACAAGCCTCCAGTGCTCACCCACTTCTCTAAACAAGACCCTTTCACTTTACACACACGCTTAGACGAGTACACCCTCAGTGAAACTGTACACACAGGCACACACACACTCACAAACATCTGCATATGAAAACACACAAGTGTAAGCATTGCGGTGCATAATGCAGAGCGGGAGGCCATGCCTGCAGCTCACTGATCTTCTGGTTAATGTCCTGCAGTCAACATAAATAAAGTGGAGATACCAGAACCAATTAGCAGTAAGGGTGAAAGTGGGGGACGAGGCGGGACAATGAAGTAGCATGCTACAGTACAGCAGGGCCTGTAATGTTGGTCAAAGCAGCAGAAAATGGACTAAGTCTCTGTTTCATTAGCCTGCTATCCCAGTCCAGCTTTGTTTACAGGCCTGATTGAGCTGAACTGAGACTAGATCAATGGCTGCTCACTGATCGTTTGTGCACCGTCCAGACCAATAAAAATCAGATCCATACATAAATAAGCTGCCAGATCCTGCTGGGAAAAACAACTGGTGTGGCTAACAGAGTGAAGCAGTTCTGCGTGTAATTAAAGCAAAGACAAAGTAATTACAATAACAGCATCAGATTCATACACTGTGGGAGGTGGGAAAAAGGGGAATGATGGATTAAAATGATAACCCCATTTTAACTACAACCAGACAGACGTGGGAGAGTGTGTATGTGTGTGAGTGTGTGAACAGATCTATACAGTATATGATTGATTTTAGGTAGTGATTGAATATTTGATACCAAAACATACTTTTTGGAAGAGGAGATTCAAACCATACCTGTGTGGCCTTTGATTTTTGGCAAATCAGCTGAGGTGAAGGTCAAACGTGGGGCTGCGGGAAACAAAAGGAAAATGTTATACAGCTGTAGCCAGATGCTGCCAATTAACTGGGTCATGCTCAGGTCATGTACAGAAATCTACAGTACCAATTTAAGCAGCAGTAAAACAAAAGATTTACATCTTCCATTAGTTATATGAAGGCAAAATGAGCTGAGATCAAAGTGTAGCAGAAACATAATATCACTGAATGTAGCGGATTGTATACACTGGTTTTCACAGAAGACTGTAAAGATAAGCGAGTTCCCATTTTTATTTACAAAAACCATCAATCTTCCATCTCTTACGCTGATCAAATACAACTGTTATACATCATACTCATCCTAATTCACAAGCAACCTCTCTCTTGACATGCAGACGAGGTGTGGAATCTTTAACAGTCAGAAACATTTGACAACACATTGTAGCAGAGATGAACAAGTAAAGGGAGTGGCCTTTTGGTATGGAAATTGTGATGATTTAGAGCAAGACAGAGCAAGAACAGCCATCATAAAATAGTAAAGTAAATATTTTGTGTTCCTGTGGGCCAGTTTCTTTTGCAGCCAGTAATCGTAGACACACACTAAACAAACAAATAAATCAGCAGCATCAAGTAATCTGAACAGCTAAGAACAAGTTTTTATTTCACTAGCCACTAATGCTAAATATGACTTCTCAAGCTAACATACTGAATGAAAAGCTGGGTAGGTACTAGGGGTAGAGATGGGAAAAGAAATATCTTAATGATCAAAGCATTTTCTTGACAGTGCTATGGTGCAAATTAACATAATCCTGCAATAAGGGTTTAATAACCTGAGGTGACAGATGGTTTATTACATAGACCTACTTGAGAAGTTGTCCTTGGAAACTAATATTAAGCCTATAGCCTATACATTATAATGTCGATGGACATAAATTGAGTTCTTTTGGCTTACTAATGATAAAATAATACACAAAAAATGGTCGGATTGGGAACCCATACATAAATAATGTATCCGCGTTGCATTGAGTGTTGTTTGAAATGAACAGGGCTCAACTAGTGTTGCCTTTTAAAAATCGTCGATTTCCCGGGATTCCCTGGAAAATTGGCTTCTTTTCCCGGGATATAAAAATGTCTTATTTTCGGGAAAAATATTAATCCCTAGTGTGCATGCGTTACCAAGTGTACCGTGCCTTAGCACACCTCTTCCAACCGTACCGTACCAGGGAAGTGTACCGTACTCAAGCACGGTACACTTGCACTCACACTAGCCAAATAATCCGGATTTTAGGGGGCAAACGTGCTTGGGCACGGTACGATTGCCTAGTGTGAGTACGCCCTTATTTCAAAAAATACTTGGCAGGTGACTAGATGAACCATCTGTCTATCACCATCTATCATCGTCTTACATTGCGCGGCAGCTGGATTCGCAAGATTACCAGATCCTGCGATCGCATAAGAATCCTCATAGAAAGTTAGTTTCTGACACAAGCACACAAATTGAAGTCTAACTAGATGGATTCCTGTGTGATCTTGTGATCTTGTGATCTTGCGAATCCAGCTGCCTGGCAAGGTAAGGTGTTTAAGGCTTCGACAATTACCCTTTTGACCTTTGTTACATGTTGCCATCCATCCCTCTTTCTCTTTCTTGACATTTTCTCTCATCTCTCTTGTATCAACCTACTAATAAGGCATCAAATTCCCCAAAATATGTTAAAAAGTACCTAACAGCTATGGATACAAAGAAAGTATGCAGCCAACATACTAATACACACAGTTGTTCATGTATGTGGACTGTGTGTATGAGTATGCATCACTGAAACAAGAAACAAAATGAATAAACACACATACAGTAAGAATAGTTGAATAACACCATTCATGAGCTGAACAGACTTACTCTAAACAACAGGTCAACACAAGTAACTCAAGGCAGCGAGTCTGACACCATGTAAGAATTTTGGCATTAGAGGAGGCATCTTACAAAACTGTTTGAAAGAAAACAATTAAGGCGAAGCTATGCTCAAATGTAGCAATTATCTTGTGTGCTGTCCTCGAACTCTTGAATTTCCTAGAATCCAGGTTATCCAAAACCACCCCTATTAAATACCACTCACAAGAGCCCTCTTGCTTCTGGAAGAGGGCTTTGATGATTGACATATACTCCAAACACCTGTACACATTCCATTTCAACAACCTATATGGTAAGTGCCTGCAGCACAGCACTGAACTGTAGAGAGGGTAAACAACATGGCACATGCCTGAACTTATACTCTGGGAAATATCCCTCAAATGCATTGTGCTCACACATGCATTGTACAGATGCATATAAAACATACATGCACACAAGTACCAGACGGACTCTGTGCAGTCCTGTTTTGATAGGCAATGAGTTGAGTGTTGGAGATGAGGATGTGTGTGAAAGATTGGGGCTGCTCAGAAGCCCCTGTGCATGAAGCCTTGGAACGCACACATGGAACACGTAATTGAATGAGAAACGGTCTCTCGCTGGCTCAAGACAGATTTCTGGCATAGTAATAAAAGCACGAGGTCGGTTCAAGCTTTAGGTTTTTGCTGCCTTCATTCCCTTTGCAGCACTTTTATTTGGTTAGCCCCTTTGAGTATTCACACTACATCATCCCTGTGCCAAAGCATGCATAATGTCATGAACCTTTGCTGTTCAATACTTTACAAAAAGTATAAATCAGATCTAATAAAGAGTGGAAAAGACCTGTTTCCAGGAGAGAGAGGCAGAGAGATTGGCATAAATGGTTGGCCATGCTGCTGCTGCTACTCTCCCTCTCCAGTGTCGCAGGTCTCCTGCCAAAATGGATCAGAGCTGTGCTCCTGGTTTCAGGATTTGATCACAACCACACATCCACCCATACACGGCCAGTCTTCTCTGTGCTTGGCTTCTCAACCCACGTCCTGACAGTATCGCTGCTGTTCACACTTACATAAACCAAAGGCAGTCGTCAGGAATGAGTCAGTGGCATGCTGATAGGCATCGCAACAAGAGATGCAGCAGTTACATGAACGCAAACCCAAAAAAATGGTTGTGTGTGCGCCAAACAAGGGTAGACATTCTACGTGATTTACAATCTATGGCCACAGAGAAATAAACCATGTGTGTCAACAAGCTCTCAGTTTTACTTGCTTTTTGCAAGCATGCTGCCACAATCAACAAAACATATCTTATTCTGCTGACTCCCTGGGAAAGTTTTAATTATCTCTTGGAGGAACCAGAATGGTAGCCCATTCCCTTATTTGTATGGGACCAGTATTACATGAAGTAGAGAACTGCACTCTGACCTCTTTTTGCATTTTTTACACTTTTTTCTCCATGTATGATTATTTTAAATGGGGAGAGAAGTTTGAACTTAAAATTCTCTTGGCTGTTTAAGTAGGCTTCGTAATGAGGGTAGTATGAAAATCAACGTGCCTCAGCAACTCTTTTATGTTTGATGAAGTTGGGACCAAATAGGACTGATCTGCAATAAAACTTTCATAAAGTGATACATGGAATAGAGAGCACGATTTAAATTGCAAATGAAAACATTCACTGCATACATACATTTATATAATGTGTGTGTGTGTGTGTGTGTGTGTGTGTGTGTGTGTGTGTGTGTGTGTGTGTGTGTGTGTGTGTGTGTGTGTGTGTGTGTGTGTGTGTGTGTGTGTGTGTGCATGCGCACGTGCTTACAGAGTATTGTAAGGGAATGTTTTGATGTTTTTGATGGGAAATTGTGGTGTTCCTTCCTTCCTTCCTATTAATAGATAATAATGAATCAGTTAAACTTCTACTGAGTTGCAATTAGTCTACAGTTATGCACTATTTATCTAAGAGCTAGAGGTTACTTTAGAAATAGTATCAGGTTGACTTTAGAGAGAGAAACAAGGAGAGAGGTTAAATGAGGTAACATTCTCTGTGACAATGTTTATCTGTTGTGAACAATGAGAAGCATTGACTTGTTCTTAGATCAGTGATGAGACTACATTTGGCGCAGAAGGCTCTCATGCAATGCTGACATATAACATCCTGAAACTTATGAATGCTAAGAGTGATAGCAGTTCTTATTTATTTGGCCGTTCACTTGTTCATCACTTCTGAGATCACTTCATTTTTTACTGCTGTTTCATGGTCTTTTGTTGCTTGATTAAAGCTTCACTCCTCTCATCATCAACAAACTTTTCATAGAACATTTGAAGTTGCCTTCAAACCACAGCCTTGGACAGTCGATTTCAACTAGTGGAACCATGTGTTGTCTGTATGGAAGAGAAGGGGGACCAGACGTCACAGAAAATTTGGGACCATCCCAAATTATGAGCAGTTGTCCTGAATCCTGAATCCCATCCTGTTGTCCTGAAAGTTAGACTGAACCTGAGCTTTGATTAGTTATATCCTAATCAAACTGAAAGGGAAACATTCTTTTGTTGATTACTTTTATGTCTGTAGCATACATGGATGGCTGTTGTAGTTTTTTTGGTCATGTACAGCAGTGCTGCATACTGATAAACAACTATACATAGCCAGGACACATAGCTATGTTGTTTTTGAATTAAAACATACAATAAAATCAATTTTATGTAACAGATAATGATTTACACACTAGAACATAAACACAATCACCATGTTTCTTTTACTAATTACAGACAATTTACTTTATTAATAAAAAATAATACATTTTAGCATATTTTGTCTTTCACATGCTTTGCTGTACATTGACACTGCATGTAATGTACATTGAGTCCATCCATGCCAACTCCCCTGTCTCAAATTTCACCCATTCACATCTGGCCACCCAATGAAAGATTTGTCAAGCCCACCTGACACGCAACTTCTCAGACTTGGTATGAATACTCCACATGCCAGCACACTGTGTCAGTATCAGGATCATTGATCTTTTTTGTACTCTTACTGGTACAGAACAGAAATTCAGGACATGTTTTGATTGTTTATCAAAAGAGTGTGATAACTTCGATCTAACAATCATAACACAGATGCCAATCTGCCCCATGTGAAACTACACAGGGAAACGCTGTCTCAGTGCTGGTGAAACATCATCTTGGCAGTATGCATTCTCAGAGAAGTAAACATGTACAAGTAGGGAATTGCAGCAAAGCCACTACAGGTAATCGTACTGTATGCTACACCATTGACAGTTGAACTACTTTCATGCAACATGTTCCCGCGTTCATGAGGAGTTTGTAGTGATGTACCAAAAAGGCTGCAACACATTTTATGTCACCAATTAGTTGAATGTGGACTTAAAACTATCCAAATGAAGTGTTACTCAAAAAAACATTCAATACACCACTTCACTTCATTGAGTGATTTATTTCAGTTCCAAATGATTTTATGGATGTCACTCCAATTTTATGGCACTGCAGGTGCTCCCAAATATCAAACACTGGCCAGACTTAAAAGCAAAAGTCTGACCTGGTTTCAAAATGAGATATCGGTGTGTTTCACAACTTTATCCTGCACTTGAGGAAAATGGATATTTACAGAGAATCAATAGAGGGGTTTAATGGATTTAAAGGAAAGCAACGGATGGCTTTGGTTTTGAGTCACAGAGCTGAAGTTTGGCTGTCATGTGTCCTATAAACCCAGACACACTTGTGTGTGGTTGATTTTAGTCACAGGTTTATATAAAGACAGAGAGGTGATTAAAGGGGGAGCATTTCAAAGGGCAATGAAAAGCAGACCGTATCTCAATGAGCAAGTCTCGTGATTAATTCCACATTTTTTTTCTGGCACACACAGATTCTCTTTTCTTTTGTTGCTATTCATCTATCTCTGTCATTTGCGCACAAATACACTGGCACAGATACACAACCATGCAGTCTTGCACTCATACGGGGCCAAGAAAAACAAAGTACAACCACGGCAACAGGTTTAGAAACTAAACTTTACGAAAGGAACAATGAAAACACTGGTAGTATCATCAGGGTAAAATCTATGAGCCAAACTTCTACGCAAGGGATTACAGTATGTGCAGAACCTGAAACCCTGTCTTCACTGTAAACCTCACTTAGTGGGTTGGGTTTCAGTTTTGTCTTTTATAAATCACTGTCCCAAGCGCATGTGATGAGCATCGATCTGAACGGGAGCCATGATGAAAATCCAATGCTCAAATGATCCTAAAGATTTGGCCTATCAGCTGGTTTACGACATAACAAGATGATCCCAGTCCGCCAATTTGTTGAAACCATGAATAAAGCAGCATGACATATTGTTATTTCTGTTTCTAATTAGGAACAAGTTCAGCCTTTTTCTGAATTATTATCCATCTGAGTATCAGATGCTGGTGTACTAAAATCCCACCTGCATAAAGAACACTGGTTCCAAGACTTAGTGACCCAAAAGTTTTACCACTGCTTCATTGCACGGCTAATACGAAAGTATTTCTTTAAGGTTTCAAACCTAATTGTAAACACATGATAGCTCTAAATATGTAGACTCAGGGCTGCTGATCGATAAGAAAAGAAACCCATTAACAACTGCACTAACAACTTCAGGCTATTCTTTTGGCAGAAGTACACTATTATACCTTTGTTTTTGCCACAAAATCCATATTAATTAGGATAAGGGACCTTATTATTCACCCTCAGGGCTAATAAGGCTGAATAAGTTTTCAAACAGCTTATTCAGTGCTGCAGGGTTATCAGACGTATTTCTCCCAAAGGCAGGTGATGTTTTGACATTATTAAAGCCTGTTCTTAATACACACCGGAGCCTGTAAAACAGTCGCTCTATGGGTTACAGTCCTGCCTGAAAGTTATAGGAAAATACCAACTTCTTACACTGTAGATGATGATCATGATTACAAATCCAAGCCAAGAAGGGAAAAGCTAGGTCATGGAGACACATCATATCATATGACATCATATGAAATTTGATGTTTTTCCTGCATATTTTTGTTAAAAAGTATGCTTAAACTCTCATTTATTTGAGCTTTAATTTAATTGCAATTGAGTTAATAATATCAACATTTTGTATATCCTCCAGTGTCAGTTATAACTGTAGTTATCATGTTTGAGCACATCACAAATTGGCAAAATGTGCAAGTCAAAACAAATATCTAAAGTAATCCATGGTTGATATATAGCATTTTCAATCATAGAGTGCACAGGGTCAGATAGATATTCAGTCATATGATGAGCTGTTTATGTCTACAGTGAATCTGCAGGAAGCATCAGGATCCTAAATCAAGATCATCCTGTAATCCAAACCGACATCATTTTTGAAACCAGCAGTTATGACAGCCTGAGGCCAAATCACACTTCTGCAGGAACAAAAAATATCACAGCAGTCAGCACAGAAACACAAACACCAACATCAGCCACACCAAAAGCTATCCTATCATATATCCATCCAGCAGCAGAACTACACAATGTTAAACCACACATCCCAAGGGATTCGGGGGCAGAGTGAATGAAAATCCAGATTTGTATGACATTATGGTTTCCCCCTAACAGATATGGGAGCTAACACATGTAAATGTTTTATCATTACTAGTAGCAGTTTTTTAAGTGATTTGTAGAAATAGAAGGCTGAGTTCTCATTAAAAAAAAAAACCAAAAAGTAGCACTACTTTAAAATAAATCATTAGGCTGTGGACTCACAAAATACTCTCTTGTGGTCCAAACCAGCTAGTCCATTGATTTATGGAGAGTAGAGCAGTGGTATCACATTATTGTTGGACTAAAGGCCAAAACACACCACCGCCAAATGGCGCACCTCAAAGCAGCCGCTCCAATTATTTTCTATGTGCAACACCCATAGTGGTTCACTGTAGTTTTAATCAGTTCACTTGTGCCTGTTCATATCAAGGCAAAAATTAATTGTTGGTTGAACTGCTGCTTTCAACACATAATTTCATTGCTAAGACTATTTTTTTCAAGTTATTAATCAAAAATAAGCAACTACAATAGGCAATTCACCCATGGCATTTTGCTTTCCTGTGCTGGACTCATAGAACTGGATTTACATCCTGGTAACTACTATATTGATGCACTGCAGCGCAACGCTTCCTATTGCTGCTAGGGGCGGCACTTAATGCGCATCATATGTCTCACTACTGCAGTGGGTTGGTGATTTGTTTTCAGCTCAAGGTACTCTCTGGCAAAAGAAACCACTATTCCACCCAAACACGGCAAACACCCGTTTACCTGACATTCTTCTATAACTCCATCCAACCCCCTCTAGGCTACTGGACATAATGACTTAACCCTGCCAAGTAAGAACTGTTTGTCAGGCACTGAAACATAAAAAACAACACTAAAACTTGAGGTTCCTTTTTACTTACAACTCGTTCTGCCAAGAAATTAAATTCATGAGAAGGTTTGTCTACAATAACACATTAAATACCTATGAGACGGGAATGCCGGATTTTATTCCGCCTACAGGAGGAGTATTCAATGGAAAGTGGGGGAGAGAAGTACTTCTGGTTAGAGTCAAAGTACACTGCAAATGTACTCAAGTGGTTATTTGGTGAAGGAAGAGTGTGTGCTAGAATTGGACAGAGGCATGTACTGTATATCTGAGGGAGCTAAAGGCATTTGGTATCGTGGTTAGTTTGGATTTGGAGCCAGCGTTAAGAGTGTGCCTCGTGTCTCAAACAATGATTTGAGTTACAGCACATTGTTGGAGGTTAGGGCATGTGGTTGAGAAGAGTTCTAGCGCACATTGTGAACATCCCTGTCTGCTCCTCTTCAATTAAATCTGCAGTCTTCACAAAAAAAGAAATTGGCTCCAACTCAAAACACAGTTGCTGCTGATTAGTAAAACAGTATCCTCAATATCCTAAAATATCTCTTGTTCAGAAGTTGATTTGGCTGCTCGGCCTATTAGACTACCATTAACAAAACAGATCTTGTATTCAGCAATGTTATGTCTTTCTCAGTATTGTTATCTGACTATTGATACATGGACTAAATTAATCTTCAATCCACTAAGAATTAGGAATTGTTATGAAACAGCTGAGACATTTATAAAGGTAAGCTAATGTAACATTATACAACATGTATATCACACAGAGGATCAGCTGCTTTGCTGTGAAGAGCACAGGTGGCTGTGGTAACGCTAGGTGAGAAGAAGCGGCAGGCAGACTTCTGTTAAAACTGCCAAACTAAAAGTTTGGAAATGACAACTGTATTTACTGAGGAGAGTCAGGCTGTAGAACTGAGAGAAATGGGGCAGTGTGTATTAAAAAGTAAACAGTGTCTTCTCCCCTGACCTCGAGATAGATGAGAACAACACATGTAGCCATGGTAACTGCACACAACAAAGATGGTGACAGCTGCTGTAGCTTCAAAAATGCTTAGAAGGCATAAAAACTTAAAATGCATGACAAAAGACTAAAATTAAATGTCTTTTTAATTTTTTTTATTTTACTAAAACTACTATGCATTTTCATAACGTGTGGATGTGTCCTAATTTTAGCAGGTAGTCCGGACTACAAGCTGTAAATTGTCTAAAAAAATCACTTTTTTGTCTCATCAACCTGCTTTCCCCAGAGGAGACGGCCGGAAAAATATACAAACAGGCATCCTAGTTCATGTTTATTCTGCAGTGCACACACCCAATAAACCTGTCTGGAATGCCCAAGTGAGCACTGGACTATGTGAAAACTGAATACATACACATACACTCACACACTATGGGATCATTGCCACACTGCTTAACTTAGAGTGTGTTCACTGACACCACAGAGCCAAGGAACGCTGGGAAAAGCTTTTGCGGAAATATAAGACTGGAAACTTGTTGTTGAGGCATACCGGTCATATTTGAAAGGATTGGTTATATGCCATCTTCGGTGTAATGTGTACATTAATATTTCTTGTATATTGTGTAATACATTTAGGATCAGCTGCAACAGAAAATATTCTTTTTCAGCATCAATAGCACCTCCAGTGACAGCTAAAAGCCAGCCAAATGGGCCCCGCCTACCATTTGGAAGGGGGCTTGGTGAGAGAGGCTAGCAAAACAACATTCTCCAGCTATGCTAATTGGCATACTTTCACATGGGCTGGAATGCTATGATAACATCCACCTCTATTCCCTAAGGAGGCCTTGATCCTGCAGGCGTTTACTGGGTCAGGGGACCTTGATGTGGATGAAAGCAAGGTAGAGGGCCTCCATTATGGATATACAGAGTGGGGGATGATCTCTCACTCATGGACAGACACGTGGTATTTGGATATTTTGGGGGGATGCTTCCCTCATGGGGGCATTGGTATTTTAAAGCATTGGGGGACAGAGGGAGGCTTTGGTTGAGATTTCTGTCATTTAGGGGCCTATGCTGTCAGGTAGCTGTCACGCCCCATGCACAGTGGGGGGCTATGAGGCAGGGGGACTAGTGGGGAAGTGGGGTGGGCTTTGGGACAAAGTGGAGCCCTGTCTCTGCGGGGATGGTCACAGAGGCACGGGATTGATGGGGTGGTGATGAGAGACGGAGATGTCAGCGAACAGACACCCATTCAGAGTGAGACCAGTAAGAGAGGCCTACTGGGGAACTATGGGGGCCCATCACCACCTCCGGTCTCTGGCCTGGGTTGGGGAAGAGGAACTGGGGGAGGGAAGAAAAGAGAAAAAGGGGGGGGCTGTCCTGTAGGGATCACACACATCACCCCACTATGAGATTATTATTCTGAGGTGTGACCTGACCCAGCTGCCATGGCGTCCACAGAACCTACAGTATGTGTCCACGCAAGATGCTGTGAATCAATTACTTCTCTATGCTACCTACGTAAAAACCAGCTTCACAGTGCGTGTACGAGTGTCATGCTAGTAGACTGTAGAGCAGAAATAACAAACGTACCTGGCTTGCTCATTTGAAGGGCATGACATTTTGGGTCACCCAAATATTTCTGAGAGCAGAGACAAAGAAATATGAGACCGATAAGAATCAGTCAGCTAAGGTCATACCAGGTATTCAGGGAAGAGTGAAGGTATTATTC
The DNA here is from genome assembly GCF_963691925.1 of Scomber scombrus. Lineage (NCBI taxonomy): Eukaryota > Metazoa > Chordata > Actinopteri > Scombriformes > Scombridae > Scomber > Scomber scombrus. The sequence continues at coordinate 14,088,973 of NC_084975.1, read as the reverse complement.
ATATAAAAATGTAAGTAGGGAAATACAAATCCTTTATTTGCATACTCCAATACCTGAACACATACAGATTACTGATCGGATGCCAGTGCATTTTTTTTCACAGATTTTAAAATCTGTAAAATTGGGTGGAATTCATAGGCATCATTTTAATGTAAGGTAATTTGAGGTCAGGGATTACTGGGGTGCTAAAAACTTGAAATGTTACATGAATAACCGATTGCAGAAACACTGCACTTTACAATGAAACTGAAGAAAACAGTGTTCAATGTGAATTGGTCTTATTTGGCCAATATCCAAGTCGGTTAATAAACCCAGTATTGGTCACGATACAAGCAGATCTGGCAGATTAGATCAGCACATCATTGGATGTAAGGCTATATTCACACAATAAGAAATAGACTCAGTATGTTTAAATCATTAGAGAAGAGCTCTGAGTTGGTTACTCTTTCTGGATTACAGTCAGTTTAATACAAATTTGCATCTCTCTCTAATTCAATTTATATAACATTTATTGTACATCAGTTTGATTGTACAATGTACAGCTAGGTATGTATTTTCATTAAGAGGAGGGTTGAGGTGTTTTTCATTCCTGGTGGCCTGCCCTGGCTGTTGCTGTAGACAGACAGAGTGATGGATGAATCACTTATTGTTTGGGGTGCATGTGGCATATACGTCAAGGGACAGAGTAACTAGAGACAGACCCTCTCCACATCCCCACCAGGGAGCTGAGCCAGAGAAACTCTAGTCACGTTCAAATAAATTCTTTCCTGTCCAAATTGACACCCTTCCGTTGCCATGGTGTGGCTTTGGTTTAGTTTACAGTAATTTGGAGTCTGGGTGGCACAGGAATGTGGTGAGGGACAGAGGCTTATGGTGCACTTAAGATGACTTACGTGCTCAAATTATGGGGTGGATTTCCAACATTTATCTCTTTTCACGTATACATAAGAGGTTTACCTGCTGCTGGGATGAATGGGTTAAAAATAAATCATCAACAAAGCCATACTACTGCTTTGTTTAAATTTACATCTCTCTTAGTTCTTTCTCTATAATAAAAGCTTAACCAGTCATCACTCTCACTATTGACCTATTGATCCATATTTCTTTATAAATGTCACATTTAGCCTGAAGACATGAGGACAAGGTTGAATAGCTATATTCACTGCCTTCTTTTTCTCTGCCGTCTCATACAGTTTGGTAACATTTAGTTGGCCTTAAGAGGCAAAAAAATAACCCATTATGAAGTCGGGTTAGCTGAAGGTGCTAACCTCATGTGAAACATTCTACTTTGTGTCAAAAATCAAGCAGATCCCATTTGAAGCTGCCTTGAAGCTGGGCCAAACCCAATCCCAGCAAATGCATCTGCTCTTAATAAAAAACAATAATCCACCTCACAAAACTGAAAATATCCAGCAGTGTGTGTGAAAAGTTTGCATCATATAGACTGCCTCGCAGCAGGAGTGAACCTTCACATGCTGGTCAACACAAAACGCTGGCAAGCTCAGTTTTGGTCAATTTCAAACAATGACAGACCTACATGTGGTGCAGTCTTCGTTTACAACAAGCGAGATCTAATAAATGTTTCCCATGTACATAGGGAAGACAGACACATGGTGTTGATAATCGACATAATGCACTCCCTGCTAGAAGGTAATGGAATCCTCACGGCACCAAAAAATTAAATACACACCTATGGATATATACAAACATCCACAGCCGGACAGCACTCACTCTTGCACTCACTCTATCAGTTTTCTTGTCTCTTCCACATTTTTCACCTTTCATAAACTCATAATCTAAACTGTCAGCACTCTTTCCAAATTCCAGTCTTAATGTAAAAACCTGCATCTGCTTGGAAGATGAAATACTAGGTCTGGAATATAGCTCTTATTTAGGACAGCGTCCATCTTTTCTGCTATGGTTAAATACAGTAAAAGTAAGAACTACAGACACAGTATCCATAGGAATCATATGCATACCTCACAAATTACAACCAGTGCCAATGCAGGAAGTAAAGTGTCCTTTATGTAGCGAGGCAGGAAGTAAGAGTGTTCAGGTCCAGGTGGTGTATGGATAAATAGCAGATCTGACTTTAATGCAGGAGACCAGACTTTGCTTTTGACTATATCTTAACAATAGTTTATTTGCCATAAAAAACAATCTTCCCTTAACCATACTTTGGTTGCAATGTGCAAAAATTTTAGAAAGAGGGAATTTTAAAAACATTGTTACTGGATGTAAAAGAAATAGACGGAACAACATTGTCCATTCATACATGGTTTGAACCCAACAGGAGCTACAATAGTTTCAAACATAGGAGAAACATTTTCTTGCCAAGAAAGATAGTAGGGGATAGATCAAGCAGTGTTTTGCAGTGGTTACGCTTTCCAGTTACATATTACTGTGAAGATTAAAGCAGTCTGACTTGAGGTTCACAAACCCTATGGCAGGGGAACAAGCAGAGGCCAGCTATGTCAGAGTCAGCCACTAACCCTAAACTGTTTCCAATGAAACTGTCTGGAAGCGGGATGCCGATGGCTTACCAAAGAACAGTGTTCTCCAGATAAGAGCTCCTACTCTACAATCCAAACCATCCTCCATCTCCAACTGTGGAGCACTGATGATGTCTGCAACACAAACCACTGAGGTTCTTATTCGTTTTAATGAGCAACTAGGCTAAATGTCAGTGTTCATAAATGAGGCCTAGTATCATTATTACAATTGCGTATTTCCATATGTAGTGTCCTGGCCGTGACCGCTTAAAACCTGATTATTACAATAAATCTCTTCAGAAACAGGACACAGAGCAGTTAGCTTCTTTACGGCCACTGGTACTCCTTCCAAGGCTGATTGCCCAATAGAACAAAAAAGATAAAATGTGCAGTGAGCGCAAGGCCGGAACAGTTAATCTTACCATTTGAAAGATAGAAAAATAACTCAAGTCAATAAAAACTAAAGTAATAGTGCCAGTGGAGTAATCTGGCCTGGAGGTTGTGACAACAAGGCCATGTTAGGGCCTTAACTGTTAGCATTGATGCTGGAACATGAATTAAAACTGGATTACTCTCATATATGCTAACAGGAAGAAATACATAGCACTGACTGGCTGCTAGGTGATAGAGCGGTGAAGGAGCAGGGATGTTGTTTTTTGTGACTGCAGTCTTGTAGGGAGAGGGGCATGATGTGAAAACGAGTGGAAACTTGCTGTTTCACCTCATCTGCTGTTTTAAGCGTCCTTTTTACGTAACCGCAAAGCTCTGTGTAAGCTACTTTGCAATCCAGGTGTAGCCACACAGTAAAGAAAATTCCAATAAAACACACACTTGGTGTTATAAGGTCAAATAAGAGCATGCAAAATTCTTCTTATATAATATGTCACATTTGGTAGGTGCAAAAATAATCTGTAATATCAAATTGTCTTTTTTTCATCTGTGAAAAGTGAAAAAAAGTGAAAAAAAGGTCTGAAGATTAGAGTAGCGAGATTGTGACCAGAGAGTTTCCAGTTCAATCCCCAGACCGGCAAGATAAAGCTAGGTGGAAAAGTGAGGAAGCAGTACTAGCCCCTCCTTTATTACCACCAATGAGGTGCCCTTGGGCAAGGCCCTTGACCCCAACTGCTCCAGTGGAGCTGCTCAGTGGTGGGCAGGTCAGACTGCAGTTATACTGAGCAGCTTCCAGGTTTGAATGTGTAACTGTGATTGTGATCAGGGCGTTCCTGAAAAAGAGAGCAATGCTGTCACAGAAATTCCCCTGAATAAATAAAAGTTCCAAAAATTTCCTCATTTCCTGATTTTCTACCCTACATTCATCATTTACCACACTTATCAAACACTTTTTCTCATTCTGTCCCACTTTGTAGGTCTATTTTTTTCTCTGACAAATACTTGAACCAAAAGAAAACAAAACAACTTTGACTTGTGGCAGAGTGCGGATAGCACCTGTTAGTGTGTGGTAGGTGCAGGAGGAAGTTAACAAAGATATAGGCCAGTAAAGCAGCAGATATTATTAAAACCATATTAATGGATCACAAAAAAATGAAAGAAAAACACTTGACCTGGCCTTTGAGAAGATTTATAACTCTGTTCTCCACTGTTATACTGTTGGATTAAACCAAAATGGCACAATACTGAGAGTGTGTGCAGCAAACTTCGAGCAGATTTGCATTTTTGCACACGGTTTGAGTTAATGACAATGTGCATATCATTTTGTATCTTGAGCCATTGCCTGAGTCCTTTGTGATGGTGGGTGCAAGCCAGGGTCTGGCTCAACAGCTCCATGTAGGATCTGGCTCTGTTTACCTAGTCCTGATGGAGTCCAGATGGGCTTCCTATGATTCCTCTCCTTTACAGGCTTGCTGAGTCTGGACCACCAATTGCATCAACCAGGCAGAGCTGGGCTGATCATCTTCGGATAGACAAGGAAGAACACAGATGGTTCTTAATTGGGAGGCAAGAGATGGTAGATGTTCCACAATGGCAACACTGGATATCAATTCAAGTGTGAAGTCCAGCTCGCGATGAAATGATGATGAGATGTTGTGTAAAGGATGTGACAGAAAGAACTGGGCTTTGCTCATCTGTGGGTTGAAGTTACATTGGTGGAGGAATGGCAACCTACCTCAGTCTTATTAATTATGCAAAGAACATGGCATGGGTCCTGGGTACTTTAAACTCTGAGAATGCATAAAAATGCAAGTAAAAACCCTGCAACCTCTTTCACAGACCCTTATTCTCTTTTAAGACTGTGATTTCTTGTGGGCCAGGTTTCACGCTCTTTATGGTTAGCCTCAAAAGGAAACCAGGCCTTCCTCATCTCCACAGAGAAGACAGTGGGCTTCAGGGAAAAAACAAGCCTGTACGCATAATGCATAGATGGTCTCCAGTCCCCTCTCTCTATGGAAAAGCACTACTAAGCCCTTTGGGGTAATAGCTTCCATGTGCACAGCCCCAATACTCCAAACAAAACTGTAATAACAACATGGAAAAAAGATCCATGTTATAGTATTGCATGTCATAATCTTCCAATTTTGACACTTCAGCTGGTCTGTGAGATGCACCTCTGATGACTTATGAAGCCCTGATGTCATGTCTGTTTAGATATATCACCAAAAAGCCCATCATCACTCGCTCAAATGCACTCGCTGTCAGACACATATGAATGAAGCTCAAAATAATATTCAACATACATGGTAAGTCATTACAACTATTTAAAGGCGTGCACAATGAAACCATCCAGCTCAGAGAGTACTGTACAGTTTCTTGGACAGAGTCTTTAATGAAGTTTCAATATTAGTCAGTATTAACAATAAAATATTTTCTACAGTTCATACTGACACAGTCCAACTGAAAAAGATGCATACTATCTTCTCATGACTGACCTCTGTAATGGAAGTCAGTGCATAAAGTCAGCTCTTTGTCAAAAAATTACTTGTGATTACAAGCTAAAAGTTGCAAAGGGTACAGCAGATCTGTAGCGAATACATCTGCTTCGATTGTGACAGATTTGATGGAGTTGAAAAGTGGCCAAATCAAACACACCCTGACTTTGATAGTACAAGCCTTCATTTTCCACCCAACCTATTATTTTCCACAGGCTGTTATTGTAGCTGATGTCAGTGTTATCAACTATTGATACCAGAGACATTCATGAATATATGCTTATATACATAGTGCAGGAGCTGTGCACGTGCATACACAGAGAGAAAGTGAGTTTGCCAAGAACACACACATTATATTTTAAAATAAAACTATCTTGGCCTTGAAACCTGAGATTGTTGGTTACAGTCTACGCACTGTCAGCGGGGAGACATGTGCAAGGTTAACACCTTCAAATATGCACATGCATATGTGCTCTATTAAATATCACTGATTGCACTCTGCTGCTTCCTCAATAAATGTGTACTAAAGACAACTCTACTCAGTATGAGTTCTCCCCACTTGATGTTACTGAGGAGTCTGATTTTCACAAACCACAAAAACAAAGGCCATGCTGACAGTAATCCAGATTACACTGTCCTGAGCCAGGTTACTGCAGAGATCTGCCTCCAAACATATACTGAGGGTTGTCAGCAGGGTCCTTGACTGCAGTGCGGTTTAGTTCCTTAATTTTTCCACTTTTACTTACAGTTGGACATTTTTATACAGACACCACCAATGCACACAAATGTTTGATTTCAGAAGATAAAAGTTATGCCTCTGGGTTTAACCTGGCCTGTGAACACTTTCAGCACAGACTTGAAAATGAATGCAGTCTTAGTTTGGATCTCTATCATACACGTGGATTGGAAGCAAATAAATGAGTGTTAATTACATTCACATGGTGAAGAAAAAGATTTTATTTGTGTGTGTGTGTGTGTGTGTGTGTGTGTGTGTGTGTGTGTGTGTGTGTGTGTGTGTGTGTGTGTGTGTGTGTGTGTTTTTGTGTGTGTGTTTGCTTGCTATGCATGTACATGTGCCACACAACTGTTTGACCTCGTATTTAATGAGCATGTTATTCATTTGTGACAAAATGGGATTTAAAGAGATTAGCTCATGCTTTTGATGATAACCATGATTTTATTTTACCTCTTTAACTTAGATATGGCTGCATTATCTGCATAGTCAGAGTTACATCCATGTCAAAAGAGCACTATTAAATGGCTGTCATTGTTTTCAGATCAACCAAGAGTTAAGAACTGGCATAAGTTGATAGGTTGTGGGTTTGATGGGCTCAACAGATGGTTTATAAATCTGTAAGGTCCCATCATAACAAAAGACACTTTGTTGTTGATGATTTTCCCAACAGATGATGTCATACTGCAGTCCGCTGTCCAGCCAAACCCTATGACACAATAAAGCAACCAGCTTGAGTGTAGCTGCTCTCCCTCATCATTCCTCTCCTCTACTCCCACATAACACCCTGTCTTCACCAGCCGCCTCCCTCACCAGTCATGAAGTCAAAGTGACAGACAGTTCTAGCACGAGTCATGCCCAAGTCTAGAGGAATGAACAAAACCAATGACTTAAAATGAAATGGCATTT